>NW_028128402.1:0-36981 GCF_965231255.1 Vanellus vanellus
GGCGCCGAAAGTGAAAACAGGTGCTTTTGAGGCTAGAGTGCGCAGGAAAGCAGAGAGGGCCAAATTGTCTGGGGCATTTGAAGGGGTTCCAGGAGGCAGTGAGGACCAGCATCACTTTTCCCCGCTGGCACCTTTGCTGTGGCAGCAAAAGCTGGACGTTTGTCTTTTTTCCTCCGGAGGGCGCCGAAAGTGAAAAAAGGTGCTTTTGAGGCTAGAGTGCGCAGGAAAGCAGAGAGGGCCAAATTGTCTGGGGCATTTGAAGGGGTTCCAGGAGGCAGTGAGGACCAGCATCACTTTTCCCCGCTGGCACCTTTGCTGTGGCAGCAAAAGCTGGACGTTTGTCTTTTTTGCTCCGGAGGGCGCCGAAAGTGAAAAAAGGTGCTTTTGAGGCTAGAGTGCCGCAGGAAAGCAGAGAGGGCCAAATTGGTCTGCTCTGGGGCATTTGAAGGGGTTCCAGGAGGCAGTGAGGACCAGCATCACTTTTCCCCGCTGGCACCTTTGCTGTGGCAGCAAAAGCTGGACGTTTGTCTTTTTTCCTCTGGGGGGCGCCGAAAGTGAAAAAAGGTGCTTTTGAGGCTAGAGTGCGCAGGAAAGCAGAGAGGGCCAAATTGTCTGGGGCATTTGAAGGGGTTCCAGGAGGCAGTGAGGACCAGCATCACTTTTCCCCGCTGGCACCTTTGCTGTGGCAGCAAAAGCTGGACGTTTGTCTTTTTTCCTCTGGGGGGCGCCGAAAGTGAAAAAAGGTGCTTTTGAGGCTAGAGTGCGCAGGAAAGCAGAGAGGGCCAAATTGTCTGGGGCATTTGAAGGGGTTCCAGGAGGCAGTGAGGACCAGCATCACTTTTCCCCGCTGGCACCTTTGCTGTGGCAGCAAAAGCTGGACGTTTGTCTTTTTTCCTCTGGGGGGCGCCGAAAGTGAAAAAAGGTGCTTTTGAGGCTAGAGTGCGCAGGAAAGCAGAGAGGGCCAAATTGTCTGGGGCATTTGAAGGGGTTCCAGGAGGCAGTGAGGACCAGCATCACTTTTCCCCGCTGGCACCTTTGCTGTGGCAGCAAAAGCTGGACGTTTGTCTTTTTTCCTCTGGGGGGCGCCGAAAGTGAAAAAAGGTGCTTTTGAGGCTAGAGTGCGCAGGAAAGCAGAGAGGGCCAAATTGTCTGGGGCATTTGAAGGGGTTCCAGGAGGCAGTGAGGACCAGCATCACTTTTCCCCGCTGGCACCTTTGCTGTGGCAGCAAAAGCTGGACGTTTGTCTTTTTTCCTCTGGGGGGCGCCGAAAGTGAAAAAAGGTGCTTTTGAGGCTAGAGTGCGCAGGAAAGCAGAGAGGGCCAAATTGTCTGGGGCATTTGAAGGGGTTCCAGGAGGCAGTGAGGACCAGCATCACTTTTCCCCGCTGGCACCTTTGCTGTGGCAGCAAAAGCTGGACGTTTGTCTTTTTTCCTCTGGGGGGCGCCGAAAGTGAAAAAAGGTGCTTTTGAGGCTAGAGTGCGCAGGAAAGCAGAGAGGGCCAAATTGTCTGGGGCATTTGAAGGGGTTCCAGGAGGCAGTGAGGACCAGCATCACTTTTCCCCGCTGGCACCTTTGCTGTGGCAGCAAAAGCTGGACGTTTGTCTTTTTTCCTCTGGGGGGGCGCCGAAAGTGAAAAAAGGTGCTTTTGAGGCTAGAGTGCGCAGGAAAGCAGAGAGGGCCAAATTGTCTGGGGCATTTGAAGGGGTTCCAGGAGGCAGTGAGGACCAGCATCACTTTTCCCCGCTGGCACCTTTGCTGTGGCAGCAAAAGCTGGACGTTTGTCTTTTTTCCTCCGGAGGGCGCCGAAAGTGAAAAAAGGTGCTTTTGAGGCTAGAGTGCGCAGGAAAGTAGAGAGGGCCAAATTGTCTGGGGCATTTGAAGGGGTTCCAGGAGGCAGTGAGGACCAGCATCACTTTTCCCCGCTGGCACCTTTGCTGTGGCAGCAAAAGCTGGACGTTTGTCTTTTTTGCTCCGGAGGGCGCCGAAAGTGAAAAAAGGTGCTTTTGAGGCTAGAGTCCGCAGGAAAGCAGAGAGGGCCAAATTGTGTGGGGCATTTGAAGGGGTTCCAGGAGGCAGTGAGGACCAGCATCACTTTTCCCCGCTGGCACCTTTGCTGTGGCAGCAAAAGCTGGACGTTTGTCTTTTTTCCTCCTGAGGGTGCCGAAAGTGAAAAAAGGTGCTTTTGAGGCTAGAGTGCGCAGGAAAGCAGAGAGGGCCAAATTGTCTGGGGCATTTGAAGGGGTTCCAGGAGGCAGTGAGGACCAGCATCACTTTTCCCCGCTGGCACCTTTGCTGTGGCAGCAAAAGCTGGACGTTTGTCTTTTTTCCTCTGGGGGGCGCCGAAAGTGAAAAAAGGTGCTTTTGAGGCTAGAGTGCGCAGGAAAGCAGAGAGGGCCAAATTGTCTGGGGCATTTGAAGGGGTTCCAGGAGGCAGTGAGGACCAGCATCACTTTTCCCCGCTGGCACCTTTGCTGTGGCAGCAAAAGCTGGACGTTTGTCTTTTTTCCTCTGGGGGGCGCCGAAAGTGAAAAAAGGTGCTTTTGAGGCTAGAGTGCGCAGGAAAGCAGAGAGGGCCAAATTGTCTGGGGCATTTGAAGGGGTTCCAGGAGGCAGTGAGGACCAGCATCACTTTTCCCCGCTGGCACCTTTGCTGTGGCAGCAAAAGCTGGACGTTTGTCTTTTTTCCTCTGGGGGGCGCCGAAAGTGAAAAAAGGTGCTTTTGAGGCTAGAGTGCGCAGGAAAGCAGAGAGGGCCAAATTGTCTGGGGCATTTGAAGGGGTTCCAGGAGGCAGTGAGGACCAGCATCACTTTTCCCCGCTGGCACCTTTGCTGTGGCAGCAAAAGCTGGACGTTTGTCTTTTTTCCTCTGGGGGGCGCCGAAAGTGAAAAAAGGTGCTTTTGAGGCTAGAGTCCGCAGGAAAGCAGAGAGGGCCAAATTGTCTGGGGCATTTGAAGGGGTTCCAGGAGGCAGTGAGGACCAGCATCACTTTTCCCCGCTGGCACCTTTGCTGTGGCAGCAAAAGCTGGACGTTTGTCTTTTTTCCTCTGGGGGGCGCCGAAAGTGAAAAACCGGTGCTTTTGAGGGCTAGAGTCCGCAGGAAAGCAGAGAGGGCCAAATTGTCTGGGGCATTTGAAGGGGTTCCAGGAGGCAGTGAGGACCAGCATCACTTTTCCCCGCTGGCACCTTTGCTGTGGCAGCAAAAGCTGGACGTTTGTCTTTTTTCCTCCGGAGGGCGCCGAAAGTGAAAAAAGGTGCTTTTGAGGCTAGAGTGCGCAGGAAAGCAGAGAGGGCCAAATTGTCTGGGGCATTTGAAGGGGTTCCAGGAGGCAGTGAGGACCAGCATCACTTTTCCCCGCTGGCACCTTTGCTGTGGCAGCAAAAGCTGGACGTTTGTCTTTTTTCCTCCGGAGGGCGCCGAAAGTGAAAAAAGGTGCTTTTGAGGCTAGAGTGCGCAGGAAAGCAGAGAGGGCCAAATTGTCTGGGGCATTTGAAGGGGTTCCAGGAGGCAGTGAGGACCAGCATCACTTTTCCCCGCTGGCACCTTTGCTGTGGCAGCAAAAGCTGGATGGTTTGTCTTTTTTCTTCTGGGGGGCGCCGAAAGTGAAAAAAGGTGCTTTTGAGGCTAGAGTGCGCAGGAAAGCAGAGAGGGCCAAATTGTCTGGGGCATTTGAAGAGGTTCCAGGAGGCAGTGAGGACCAGCATCACTTTTCCCCGCTGGCACCTTTGCTGTGGCAGCAAAAGCTGGACGTTTGTCTTTTTTCCTCTGGGGGGCGCCGAAAGTGAAAAAAGGTGCTTTTGAGGCTAGAGTGCGCAGGAAAGCAGAGATGGCCAAATTGTCTGGGGCATTTGAAGGGGTTCCAGGAGGCAGTGAGGACCAGCATCACTTTTCCCCGCTGGCACCTTTGCTGTGGCAGCAAAAGCTGGACGTTTGTCTTTTTTGCTCCGGAGGGCGCCGAAAGTGAAAAAAGGTGCTTTTGAGGCTAGAGTGCGCAGGAAAGCAGAGAGGGCCAAATTGTCTGGGGCATTTGAAGGGGTTCCAGGAGGCAGTGAGGACCAGCATAACTTTTCCCCGCTGGCACCTTTGCTGTGGCAGCAAAAGCTGGACGTTTGTCTTTTTTCCTCTGGGGGGCGCCGAAAGTGAAAAAAGGTGCTTTTGAGGCTAGAGTCCGCAGGAAAGCAGAGAGGGCCAAATTGTGTGGGGCATTTGAAGGGGTTCCAGGAGGCAGTGAGGACCAGCATCACTTTTCCCCGCTGGCACCTTTGCTGTGGCAGCAAAAGCTGGACGTTTGTCTTTTTTGCTCCGGAGGGTGGCCGAAAGTGAAAAAAGGTGCTTTTGAGGCTAGAGTGCGCAGGAAAGCAGAGAGGGCCAAATTGTCTGGGGCATTTGAAGGGGTTCCAGGAGGCAGTGAGGACCAGCATCACTTTTCCCCGCTGGCACCTTTGCTGTGGCAGCAAAAGCTGGACGTTTGTCTTTTTTCCTCTGGGGGGCGCCGAAAGTGAAAAAAGGTGCTTTTGAGGCTAGAGTGCGCAGGAAAGCAGAGAGGGCCAAATTGTCTGGGGCATTTGAAGGGGTTCCAGGAGGCAGTGAGGACCAGCATCACTTTTCCCCGCTGGCACCTTTGCTGTGGCAGCAAAAGCTGGACGTTTGTCTTTTTTCCTCTGGGGGGCGCCGAAAGTGAAAAAAGGTGCTTTTGAGGCTAGAGTCCGCAGGAAAGCAGAGAGGGCCAAATTGTCTGGGGCATTTGAAGGGGTTCCAGGAGGCAGTGAGGACCAGCATCACTTTTCCCCGCTGGCACCTTTGCTGTGGCAGCAAAAGCTGGACGTTTGTCTTTTTTCCTCTGGGGGGCGCCGAAAGTGAAAAAAGGTGCTTTTGAGGCTAGAGTGCGCAGGAAAGCAGAGAGGGCCAAATTGTCTGGGGCATTTGAAGGGGTTCCAGGAGGCAGTGAGGACCAGCATCACTTTTCCCCGCTGGCACCTTTGCTGTGGCAGCAAAAGCTGGACGTTTGTCTTTTTTCCTCTGGGGGGCGCCGAAAGTGAAAAAAGGTGCTTTTGAGGCTAGAGTGCGCAGGAAAGCAGAGAGGGCCAAATTGTGTGGGGCATTTGAAGGGGTTCCAGGAGGCAGTGAGGACCAGCATCACTTTTCCCCGCTGGCACCTTTGCTGTGGCAGCAAAAGCTGGACGTTTGTCTTTTTTCCTCTGGGGGGCGCCGAAAGTGAAAAAAGGTGCTTTTGAGGCTAGAGTGCGCAGGAAAGCAGAGAGGGCCAAATTGTCTGGGGCATTTGAAGGGGTTCCAGGAGGCAGTGAGGACCAGCATCACTTTTCCCCCGCTGGCACCTTTGCTGTGGCAGCAAAAGCTGGACGTTTGTCTTTTTTCCTCTGGGGGGCGCCGAAAGTGAAAAAAGGTGCTTTTGAGGCTAGAGTGCGCAGGAAAGCAGAGAGGGCCAAATTGTCTGGGGCATTTGAAGGGGTTCCAGGAGGCAGTGAGGACCAGCATCACTTTTCCCCGCTGGCACCTTTGCTGTGGCAGCAAAAGCTGGACGTTTGTCTTTTTTGCTCCGGAGGGCGCCGAAAGTGAAAAAAGGTGCTTTTGAGGCTAGAGTGCGCAGGAAAGTAGAGAGGGCCAAATTGTCTGGGGCATTTGAAGGGGTTCCAGGAGGCAGTGAGGACCAGCATCACTTTTCCCCGCTGGCACCTTTGCTGTGGCAGCAAAAGCTGGACGTTTGTCTTTTTTCCTCCGGAGGGCGCCGAAAGTGAAAAAAGGTGCTTTTGAGGCTAGAGTCCGCAGGAAAGCAGAGAGGGCCAAATTGTCTGGGGCATTTGAAGGGGTTCCAGGAGGCAGTGAGGACCAGCATCACTTTTCCCCGCTGGCACCTTTGCTGTGGCAGCAAAAGCTGGACGTTTGTCTTTTTTCCTCCTGAGGGTGCCGAAAGTGAAAAAAGGTGCTTTTGAGGCTAGAGTGCGCAGGAAAGCAGAGAGGGCCAAATTGTCTGGGGCATTTGAAGGGGTTCCAGGAGGCAGTGAGGACCAGCATCACTTTTCCCCGCTGGCACCTTTGCTGTGGCAGCAAAAGCTGGACGTTTGTCTTTTTTCCTCTGGGGGGCGCCGAAAGTGAAAAAAGGTGCTTTTGAGGCTAGAGTGCGCAGGAAAGCAGAGAGGGCCAAATTGTCTGGGGCATTTGAAGGGGTTCCAGGAGGCAGTGAGGACCAGCATCACTTTTCCCCGCTGGCACCTTTGCTGTGGCAGCAAAAGCTGGACGTTTGTCTTTTTTCCTCTGGGGGGCGCCGAAAGTGAAAAAAGGTGCTTTTGAGGCTAGAGTGCGCAGGAAAGCAGAGAGGGCCAAATTGTCTGGGGCATTTGAAGGGGTTCCAGGAGGCAGTGAGGACCAGCATCACTTTTCCCCGCTGGCACCTTTGCTGTGGCAGCAAAAGCTGGACGTTTGTCTTTTTTCCTCTGGGGGGCGCCGAAAGTGAAAAAAGGTGCTTTTGAGGCTAGAGTGCGCAGGAAAGCAGAGAGGGCCAAATTGTCTGGGGCATTTGAAGGGGTTCCAGGAGGCAGTGAGGACCAGCATCACTTTTCCCCGCTGGCACCTTTGCTGTGGCAGCAAAAGCTGGACGTTTGTCTTTTTTCCTCTGGGGGGCGCCGAAAGTGAAAAAAGGTGCTTTTGAGGCTAGAGTCCGCAGGAAAGCAGAGAGGGCCAAATTGTCTGGGGCATTTGAAGGGGTTCCAGGAGGCAGTGAGGACCAGCATCACTTTTCCCCGCTGGCACCTTTGCTGTGGCAGCAAAAGCTGGACGTTTGTCTTTTTTCCTCTGGGGGGCGCCGAAAGTGAAAACCGGTGCTTTTGAGGCTAGAGTCCGCAGGAAAGCAGAGAGGGCCAAATTGTCTGGGGCATTGGAAGGGGTTCCAGGAGGCAGTGAGGACCAGCATCACTTTTCCCCGCTGGCACCTTTGCTGTGGCAGCAAAAGCTGGACGTTTGTCTTTTTTCCTCCGGAGGGCGCCGAAAGTGAAAAAAGGTGCTTTTGAGGCTAGAGTCAGCAGGAAAGCAGAGAGGGCCAAATTGTCTGGGGCATTTGAAGGGGTTCCAGGAGGCAGTGAGGACCAGCATCACTTTTCCCCGCTGGCACCTTTGCTGTGGCAGCAAAAGCTGGACGTTTGTCTTTTTTCCTCCGGAGGGCGCCGAAAGTGAAAAAAGGTGCTTTTGAGGCTAGAGTGCGCAGGAAAGCAGAGAGGGCCAAATTGTCTGGGGCATTTGAAGGGGTTCCAGGAGGCAGTGAGGACCAGCATCACTTTTCCCCGCTGGCACCTTTGCTGTGGCAGCAAAAGCTGGATGTTTGTCTTTTTTCTTCTGGGGGGCGCCGAAAGTGAAAAAAGGTGCTTTTGAGGCTAGAGTGCGCAGGAAAGCAGAGAGGGCCAAATTGTCTGGGGCATTTGAAGAGGTTCCAGGAGGCAGTGAGGACCAGCATCACTTTTCCCCGCTGGCACCTTTGCTGTGGCAGCAAAAGCTGGACGTTTGTCTTTTTTCCTCTGGGGGGCGCCGAAAGTGAAAAAAGGTGCTTTTGAGGCTAGAGTGCGCAGGAAAGCAGAGATGGCCAAATTGTCTGGGGCATTTGAAGGGGTTCCAGGAGGCAGTGAGGACCAGCATCACTTTTCCCCGCTGGCACCTTTGCTGTGGCAGCAAAAGCTGGACGTTTGTCTTTTTTGCTCCGGAGGGCGCCGAAAGTGAAAAAAGGTGCTTTTGAGGCTAGAGTGCGCAGGAAAGCAGAGAGGGCCAAATTGTCTGGGGCATTTGAAGGGGTTCCAGGAGGCAGTGAGGACCAGCATAACTTTTCCCCGCTGGCACCTTTGCTGTGGCAGCAAAAGCTGGACGTTTGTCTTTTTTCCTCTGGGGGGCGCCGAAAGTGAAAAAAGGTGCTTTTGAGGCTAGAGTGCGCAGGAAAGCAGAGAGGGCCAAATTGTCTGGGGCATTTGAAGGGGTTCCAGGAGGCAGTGAGGACCAGCATCACTTTTCCCCGCTGGCACCTTTGCTGTGGCAGCAAAAGCTGGACGTTTGTCTTTTTTCCTCTGGGGGGCGCCGAAAGTGAAAAAGGTGCTTTTGAGGCTAGAGTCCGCAGGAAAGCAGAGAGGGCCAAATTGTCTGGGGCATTTGAAGGGGTTCCAGGAGGCAGTGAGGACCAGCATCACTTTTCCCCGCTGGCACCTTTGCTGTGGCAGCAAAAGCTGGACGTTTGTCTTTTTTCCTCCGGAGGGCGCCGAAAGTGAAAAAAGGTGCTTTTGAGGTTAGAGTCCGCAGGAAAGCAGAGAGGGCCAAATTGTCTGGGGCATTTGAAGGGGTTCCAGGAGGCAGTGAGGACCAGCATCACTTTTCCCCGCTGGCACCTTTGCTGTGGCAGCAAAAGCTGGACGTTTGTCTTTTTTCCTCCGGAGGGCGCCGAAAGTGAAAAAAGGTGCATTTGAGGCTAGAGTGCGCAGGAAAGCAGAGAGGGCCAAATTGTGTGGGGCATTTGAAGGGGTTCCAGGAGGCAGTGAGGACCAGCATCACTTTTCCCCGCTGGCACCTTTGCTGTGGCAGCAAAAGCTGGACGTTTGTCTTTTTTCCACTGGGGGGCGCCGGAAGTGAAAAAAGGTGCTTTTGAGGCTAGAGTGCGCAGGAAAGCAGAGAGGGCCAAATTGTCTGGGGCATTTGAAGGGGTTCCAGGAGGCAGTGAGGACCAGCATCACTTTTCCCCGCTGGCACCTTTGCTGTGGCAGCAAAAGCTGGACGTTTGTCTTTTTTCCTCTGGGGGGCGCCGAAAGTGAAAAAAGGTGCTTTTGAGGCTAGAGTGCGCAGGAAAGCAGAGAGGGCCAAATTGTCTGGGGCATTTGAAGGGGTTCCAGGAGGCAGTGAGGACCAGCATCACTTTTCCCCGCTGGCACCTTTGCTGTGGCAGCAAAAGCTGGACGTTTGTCTTTTTTCCTCTGGGGGGCGCCGAAAGTGAAAAAAGGTGCTTTTGAGGCTAGAGTGCGCAGGAAAGCAGAGAGGGCCAAATTGTCTGGGGCATTTGAAGGGGTTCCAGGAGGCAGTGAGGACCAGCATCACTTTTCCCCGCTGGCACCTTTGCTGTGGCAGCAAAAGCTGGACGTTTGTCTTTTTTCCTCCGGAGGGCGCCGAAAGTGAAAAAAGGTGCTTTTGAGGCTAGAGTCCGCAGGAAAGCAGAGAGGGCCAAATTGTCTGGGGCATTTGAAGGGGTTCCAGGAGGCAGTGAGGACCAGCATCACTTTTCCCCGCTGGCACCTTTGCTGTGGCAGCAAAAGCTGGACGTTTGTCTTTTTTCCTCCGGAGGGCGCCGAAAGTGAAAAAAGGTGCTTTTGAGGCTAGAGTGTGCAGGAAAGCAGAGAGGGCCAAATTGTCTGGGGCATTTGAAGGGGTTCCAGGAGGCAGTGAGGACCAGCATCACTTTTCCCCGCTGGCACCTTTGCTGTGGTAGCAAAAGCTGGACGTTTGTCTTTTTTCCTCCGGAGGGCGCCGAAAGTGAAAAAAGGTGCTTTTGAGGCTAGAGTCAGCAGGAAAGCAGAGAGGGCCAAATTGTCTGGGGCATTTGAAGGGGTTCCAGGAGGCAGTGAGGACCAGCATCACTTTTCCCCGCTGGCACCTTTGCTGTGGCAGCAAAAGCTGGACGTTTGTCTTTTTTCCACTGGGGGGCGCCGAAAGTGAAAAAAGGTGCTTTTGAGGCTAGAGTGCGCAGGAAAGCAGAGAGGGCCAAATTGTCTGGGGCATTTGAAGGGGTTCCAGGAGGCAGTGAGGACCAGCATCACTTTTCCCCGCTGGCACCTTTGCTGTGGCAGCAAAAGCTGGACGTTTGTCTTTTTTCCTCCGGAGGGCGCCGAAAGTGAAAAAAGGTGCTTTTGAGGCTAGAGTGCGCAGGAAAGCAGAGAGGGCCAAATTGTCTGGGGCATTTGAAGGGGTTCCAGGAGGCAGTGAGGACCAGCATCACTTTTCCCCGCTGGCACCTTTGCTGTGGCAGCAAAAGCTGGACGTTTGTCTTTTTTCCTCCGGAGGGTGCCGAAAGTGAAAAAAGGTGCTTTTGAGGCTAGAGTGCGCAGGAAAGCAGAGAGGGCAAAATTGTCTGGGGCATTTGAAGGGGTTCCAGAAGGCAGTGAGGACCAGCATCACTTTTCCCCGCTGGCACCTTTGCTGTGGCAGCAAAAGCTGGACGTTTGTCTTTTTTCCTCTGGGGGGCGCCGAAAGTGAAAAAAAGGTGCTTTTGAGGCTAGAGTGCGCAGGAAAGCAGAGAGGGCCAAATTGTCTGGGGCATTTGAAGGGGTTCCAGGAGGCAGTGAGGACCAGCATAACTTTTCCCCGCTGGCACCTTTGCTGTGGCAGCAAAAGCTGGACGTTTGTCTTTTTTCCTCTGGGGGGCGCCGAAAGTGAAAAAAGGTGCTTTTGAGGCTAGAGTCCGCAGGAAAGCAGAGAGGGCCAAATTGTCTGGGGCATTGGAAGGGGTTCCAGGAGGCAGTGAGGACCAGCATCACTTTTCCCCGCTGGCACCTTTGCTGTGGCAGCAAAAGCTGGACGTTTGTCTTTTTTCCTCCGGAGGGCGCCGAAAGTGAAAAAAGGTGCTTTTGAGGCTAGAGTCAGCAGGAAAGCAGAGAGGGCCAAATTGTCTGGGGCATTTGAAGGGGTTCCAGGAGGCAGTGAGGACCAGCATCACTTTTCCCCGCTGGCACCTTTGCTGTGGCAGCAAAAGCTGGACGTTTGTCTTTTTTCCTCTGGGGGGCGCCGAAAGTGAAAAAAGGTGCTTTTGAGGCTAGAGTGCGCAGGAAAGCAGAGAGGGCCAAATTGTCTGGGGCATTTGAAGGGGTTCCAGGAGGCAGTGAGGACCAGCATCACTTTTCCCCGCTGGCACCTTTGCTGTGGCAGCAAAAGCTGGACGTTTGTCTTTTTTCCTCCGGAGGGCGCCGAAAGTGAAAAAAGGTGCTTTTGAGGCTAGAGTCCGCAGGAAAGCAGAGAGGGCCAAATTGTCTGGGGCATTTGAAGGGGTTCCAGGAGGCAGTGAGGACCAGCATCACTTTTCCCCGCTGGCACCTTTGCTGTGGCAGCAAAAGCTGGACGTTTGTCTTTTTTCCTCCGGAGGGCGCCGAAAGTGAAAACCGGTGCTTTTGAGGCTAGAGTCCGCAGGAAAGCAGAGAGGGCCAAATTGTCTGGGGCATTTGAAGGGGTTCCAGGAGGCAGTGAGGACCAGCATCACTTTTCCCCGCTGGCACCTTTGCTGTGGCAGCAAAAGCTGGACGTTTGTCTTTTTTCCTCCGGAGGGCGCCGAAAGTGAAAAAAGGTGCTTTTGAGGCTAGAGTGCGCAGGAAAGCAGAGAGGGCCAAATTGTCTGGGGCATTTGAAGGGGTTCCAGGAGGCAGTGAGGACCAGCATCACTTTTCCCCGCTGGCACCTTTGCTGTGGCAGCAAAAGCTGGACGTTTGTCTTTTTTGCTCCAAACAGCGCCGAAAGTGAAAAAAGGTGCTTTTGAGGCTAGAGTGCGCATGAAAGCAGAGAGGGCCAAATTGTCTGGGGCATTTGAAGGGGTTCCAGGAGGCAGTGAGGACCAGCATCACTTTTCCCCGCTGGCACCTTTGCTGTGGCAGCAAAAGCTGGACGTTTGTCTTTTTTCCTCCGGAGGGTGCCGAAAGTGAAAAAAGGTGCTTTTGAGGCTAGAGTGCGCAGGAAAGCAGAGAGGGCCAAATTGTCTGGGGCATTTGAAGGGGTTCCAGGAGGCAGTGAGGACCAGCATCACTTTTCCCCGCTGGCACCTTTGCTGTGGCAGCAAAAGCTGGACGTTTGTCTTTTTTCCTCTGGGGGGCGCCGAAAGTGAAAAAAGGTGCTTTTGAGGCTAGAGTGCGCAGGAAAGCAGAGAGGGCCAAATTGTCTGGGGCATTTGAAGGGGTTCCAGGAGGCAGTGAGGACCAGCATCACTTTTCCCCGCTGGCACCTTTGCTGTGGCAGCAAAAGCTGGACGTTTGTCTTTTTTCCTCTGGGGGGCGCCGAAAGTGAAAAAAGGTGCTTTTGAGGCTAGAGTGCGCAGGAAAGCAGAGAGGGCCAAATTGTCTGGGGCATTTGAAGGGGTTCCAGGAGGCAGTGAGGACCAGCATGACTTTTCCCCGCTGGCACCTTTGCTGTGGCAGCAAAAGCTGGACGTTTGTCTTTTTTCCTCTGGAGGGCGCCGAAATTGAAAAAGGTGCTTTTGAGGCTAGAGTCCGCAGGAAAGCAGAGAGGGCCAAATTGTCTGGGGCATTTGAAGGGGTTCCAGGAGGCAGTGAGGACCAGCATCACTTTTCCCCGCTGGCACCTTTGCTGTGGCAGCAAAAGCTGGACGTTTGTCTTTTTTCCTCCGGAGGGCGCCGAAAGTGAAAACCGGTGCTTTTGAGGCTAGAGTCCGCAGGAAAGCAGAGAGGGCCAAATTGTCTGGGGCATTTGAAGGGGTTCCAGGAGGCAGTGAGGACCAGCATCACTTTTCCCCGCTGGCACCTTTGCTGTGGCAGCAAAAGCTGGACGTTTGTCTTTTTTGCTCCGGAGGGCGCCGAAAGTGAAAAAAGGTGCTTTTGAGGCTAGAGTGTGCAGGAAAGCAGAGAGGGCCAAATTGTCTGGGGCATTTGAAGGGGTTCCAGGAGGCAGTGAGGACCAGCATCACTTTTCCCCGCTGGCACCTTTGCTGTGGCAGCAAAAGCTGGACGTTTGTCTTTTTTCCTCCGGAGGGCGCCGAAAGTGAAAAAAGGTGCTTTTGAGGCTAGAGTCAGCAGGAAAGCAGAGAGGGCCAAATTGTCTGGGGCATTTGAAGGGGTTCCAGGAGGCAGTGAGGACCAGCATCACTTTTCCCCGCTGGCACCTTTGCTGTGGCAGCAAAAGCTGGACGTTTGTCTTTTTTCCACTGGGGGGCGCCGAAAGTGAAAAAAGGTGCTTTTGAGGCTAGAGTGCGCAGGAAAGCAGAGAGGGCCAAATTGTCTGGGGCATTTGAAGGGGTTCCAGGAGGCAGTGAGGACCAGCATCACTTTTCCCCGCTGGCACCTTTGCTGTGGCAGCAAAAGCTGGACGTTTGTCTTTTTTCCTCTGGGGGGCGCCGAAAGTGAAAAAAGGTGCTTTTGAGGCTAGAGTGCGCAGGAAAGCAGAGAGGGCCAAATTGTCTGGGGCATTTGAAGGGGTTCCAGGAGGCAGTGAGGACCAGCATCACTTTTCCCCGCTGGCACCTTTGCTGTGGCAGCAAAAGCTGGACGTTTGTCTTTTTTCCTCTGGGGGGCGCCGAAAGTGAAAAAAGGTGCTTTTGAGGCTAGAGTCCGCAGGAAAGCAGAGAGGGCCAAATCGTCTGGGGCATTTGAAGGGGTTCCAGGAGGCAGTGAGGACCAGCATCACTTTTCCCCGCTGGCACCTTTGCTGTGGCAGCAAAAGCTGGACGTTTGTCTTTTTTCCTCTGGGGGGCGCCGAAAGTGAAAAAAGGTGCTTTTGAGGCTAGAGTGCGCAGGAAAGCAGAGAGGGCCAAATTGTCTGGGGCATTTGAAGGGGTTCCACGAGGCAGTGAGGACCAGCATCACTTTTCCCCGCTGGCACCTTTGCTGTGGCAGCAAAAGCTGGACGTTTGTCTTTTTTCCTCTGGGGGGCGCCGAAAGTGAAAAAAGGTGCTTTTGAGGCTAGAGTGCGCAGGAAAGCAGAGAGGGCCAAATCGTCTGGGGCATTTGAAGGGGTTCCAGGAGGCAGTGAGGACCAGCATCACTTTTCCCGCTGGCACCTTTGCTGTGGCAGCAAAAGCTGGACGTTTGTCTTTTTTCCTCTGGGGGGCGCCGAAAGTGAAAAAAGGTGCTTTTGAGGCTAGAGTGCGCAGGAAAGCAGAGAGGGCCAAATTGTCTGGGGCATTTGAAGGGGTTCCAGGAGGCAGTGAGGACCAGCATCACTTTTCCCCGCTGGCACCTTTGCTGTGGCAGCAAAAGCTGGACGTTTGTCTTTTTTCCTCTGGGGGGCGCCGAAAGTGAAAAAAGGTGCTTTTGAGGCTAGAGTGCGCAGGAAAGCAGAGAGGGCCAAATCGTCTGGGGCATTTGAAGGGGTTCCAGGAGGCAGTGAGGACCAGCATCACTTTTCCCCGCTGGCACCTTTGCTGTGGCAGCAAAAGCTGGACGTTTGTCTTTTTTCCTCTGGGGGGCGCCGAAAGTGAAAAAAGGTGCTTTTGAGGCTAGAGTGCGCAGGAAAGCAGAGAGGGCCAAATTGTCTGGGGCATTTGAAGGGGTTCCAGGAGGCAGTGAGGACCAGCATCACTTTTCCCCGCTGGCACCTTTGCTGTGGCAGCAAAAGCTGGACGTTTGTCTTTTTTCCTCTGGGGGGCGCCGAAAGTGAAAAAAGGTGCTTTTGAGGCTAGAGTGCGCAGGAAAGCAGAGAGGGCCAAATCGTCTGGGGCATTTGAAGGGGTTCCAGGAGGCAGTGAGGACCAGCATCACTTTTCCCCGCTGGCACCTTTGCTGTGGCAGCAAAAGCTGGACGTTTGTCTTTTTTCCTCTGGGGGGCGCCGAAAGTGAAAAAAGGTGCTTTTGAGGCTAGAGTGCGCAGGAAAGCAGAGAGGGCCAAATTGTCTGGGGCATTTGAAGGGGTTCCAGGAGGCAGTGAGGACCAGCATCACTTTTCCCCGCTGGCACCTTTGCTGTGGCAGCAAAAGCTGGACGTTTGTCTTTTTTCCTCTGGGGGGCGCCGAAAGTGAAAAAAGGTGCTTTTGAGGCTAGAGTGCGCAGGAAAGCAGAGAGGGCCAAATCGTCTGGGGCATTTGAAGGGGTTCCAGGAGGCAGTGAGGACCAGCATCACTTTTCCCCGCTGGCACCTTTGCTGTGGCAGCAAAAGCTGGACGTTTGTCTTTTTTCCTCTGGGGGGCGCCGAAAGTGAAAAAAGGTGCTTTTGAGGCTAGAGTGCGCAGGAAAGCAGAGAGGGCCAAATTGTCTGGGGCATTTGAAGGGGTTCCAGGAGGCAGTGAGGACCAGCATCACTTTTCCCCGCTGGCACCTTTGCTATGGCAGCAAAAGCTGGACGTTTGTCTTTTTTCCTCTGGGGGGCGCCGAAAGTGAAAAAAGGTGCTTTTGAGGCTAGAGTGCGCAGGAAAGCAGAGAGGGCCAAATTGTCTGGGGCATTTGAAGGGGTTCCAGGAGGCAGTGAGGACCAGCATCACTTTTCCCCGCTGGCACCTTTGCTGTGGCAGCAAAAGCTGGACGTTTGTCTTTTTTCCTCTGGGGGGCGCCGAAAGTGAAAAAAGGTGCTTTTGAGGCTAGAGTGCGCAGGAAAGCAGAGAGGGCCAAATTGTCTGGGGCATTTGAAGGGGTTCCAGGAGGCAGTGAGGACCAGCATCACTTTTCCCCGCTGGCACCTTTGCTGTGGCAGCAAAAGCTGGACGTTTGTCTTTTTTATTCTGGGAGGCGCGGAAAGTGAAAAAAGGTGCTTTTGAGGCTAGAGTGCGCAGGAAAGCAGAGAGGGCCAAATTGTCTGGGGCATTTGAAGGGGTTCCAGGAGGCAGTGAGGACCAGCATCACTTTTCCCCGCTGGCACCTTTGCTGTGGCAGCAAAAGCTGGACGTTTGTCTTTTTTGCTCCGGAGGGCGCCGAAAGTGAAAAAAGGTGCTTTTGAGGCTAGAGTGCGCAGGAAAGCAGAGAGGGCCAAATTGTCTGGGGCATTTGAAGGGGTTCCAGGAGGCAGTGAGGACCAGCATCACTTTTCCCCGCTGGCACCTTTGCTGTGGCAGCAAAAGCTGGACGTTTGTCTTTTTTCCTCTGGGGGGCGCCGAAAGTGAAAAAAGGTGCTTTTGAGGCTAGAGTGCGCAGGAAAGCAGAGAGGGCCAAATCGTCTGGGGCATTTGAAGGGGTTCCAGGAGGCAGTGAGGACCAGCATCACTTTTCCCCGCTGGCACCTTTGCTGTGGCAGCAAAAGCTGGACGTTTGTCTTTTTTGCTCCGGAGGGCGCCGAAAGTGAAAAAAGGTGCTTTTGAGGCTAGAGTGCGCAGGAAAGCAGAGAGGGCCAAATTGTCTGGGGCATTTGAAGGGGTTCCAGGAGGCAGTGAGGACCAGCATCACTTTTCCCCGCTGGCACCTTTGCTGTGGCAGCAAAAGCTGGACGTTTGTCTTTTTTGCTCCGGAGGGCGCCGAAAGTGAAAAAAGGTGCTTTTGAGGCTAGAGTGCGCAGGAAAGCAGAGAGGGCCAAATTGTCTGGGGCATTTGAAGGGGTTCCAGGAGGCAGTGAGGACCAGCATCACTTTTCCCCGCTGGCACCTTTGCTGTGGCAGCAAAAGCTGGACGTTTGTCTTTTTTCCTCTGGGGGGCGCCGAAAGTGAAAAAAGGTGCTTTTGAGGCTAGAGTCCGCAGGAAAGCAGAGAGGGCCAAATTGTCTGGGGCATTTGAAGGGGTTCCAGGAGGCAGTGAGGACCAGCATCACTTTTCCCCGCTGGCACCTTTGCTGTGGCAGCAAAAGCTGGACGTTTGTCTTTTTTCCTCTGGGGGGCGCCGAAAGTGAAAAAAGGTGCTTTTGAGGCTAGAGTCCGCAGGAAAGCAGAGAGGGCCAAATTGTCTGGGGCATTTGAAGGGGTTCCAGGAGGCAGTGAGGACCAGCATCACTTTTCCCCGCTGGCACCTTTGCTGTGGCAGCAAAAGCTGGACGTTTGTCTTTTTTGCTCCGGAGGGCGCCGAAAGTGAAAAAAGGTGCTTTTGAGGCTAGAGTCCGCAGGAAAGCAGAGAGGGCCAAATTGTGTGGGGCATTTGAAGGGGTTCCAGGAGGCAGTGAGGACCAGCATCACTTTTCCCCGCTGGCACCTTTGCTGTGGCAGCAAAAGCTGGACGTTTGTCTTTTTTCCTCTGGGGGGCGCCGAAAGTGAAAACCGGTGTTTTTGAGGCTAGAGTGCGCAGGAAAGCAGAGAGGGCCAAATTGTCTGGGGCATTTGAAGGGGTTCCAGGAGGCAGTGAGGACCAGCATCACTTTTCCCCGCTGGCACCTTTGCTGTGGCAGCAAAAGCTGGACGTTTGTCTTTTTTCCTCTGGGGGGCGCCGAAAGTGAAAAAAGGTGCTTTTGAGGCTAGAGTGCGCAGGAAAGCAGAGAGGGCCAAATCGTCTGGGGCATTTGAAGGGGTTCCAGGAGGCAGTGAGGACCAGCATCACTTTTCCCCGCTGGCACCTTTGCTGTGGCAGCAAAAGCTGGACGTTTGTCTTTTTTCCTCTGGGGGGCGCCGAAAGTGAAAAAAGGTGCTTTTGAGGCTAGAGTCCGCAGGAAAGCAGAGAGGGCCAAATTGTCTGGGGCATTTGAAGGGGTTCCAGGAGGCAGTGAGGACCAACCACACTTTTCCCCGCTGGCACCTTTGCTGTGGCAGCAAAAGCTGGACGTTTGTCTTTTTTCCTCTGGGGGGCGCCGAAAGTGAAAAAAGGTGCTTTTGAGGCTAGAGTGCGCAGGAAAGCAGAGAGGGCCAAATTGTCTGGGGCATTTGAAGGGGTTCCAGGAGGCAGTGAGGACCAGCATCACTTTTCCCCGCTGGCACCTTTGCTGTGGCAGCAAAAGCTGGACGTTTGTCTTTTTTCCTCTGGGGGGCGCCGAAAGTGAAAACCGGTGTTTTTGAGGCTAGAGTGCGCAGGAAAGCAGAGAGGGCCAAATTGTCTGGGGCATTTGAAGGGGTTCCAGGAGGCAGTGAAGACCAGCATCACTTTTCCCCGCTGGCACCTTTGCTGTGGCAGCAAAAGCTGGACGTTTGTCTTTTTTCCTCCGGAGGGCGCTGATAGTGAAAAAAGGTGCTTTTGAGGCTAGAGTGCGCAGGAAAGCAGAGAGGGCCAAATTGTCTGGGGCATTTGAAGGGGTTCCAGGAGGCAGTGAGGACCAGCATGACTTTTCCCCGCTGGCACCTTTGCTGTGGCAGCAAAAGCTGGACGTTTGTCTTTTTTGCTCCGGAGGGCGCTGATAGTGAAAAAAAGGTGTTTTTGAGGCTAGAGTGCGCAGGAAAGCAGAGAGGGCCAAATTGTCTGGGGCATTTGAAGGGGTTCCAGGAGGCAGTGAGGACCAGCATCACTTTTCCCCGCTGGCACCTTTGCTGTGGCAGCAAAAGCTGGACGTTTGTCTTTTTTCCTCTGGGGGGCGCCGAAAGTGAAAAAAGGTGCTTTTGAGGCTAGAGTGCGCAGGAAAGTAGAGAGGGCCAAATTGTCTGGGGCATTTGAAGGGGTTCCAGGAGGCAGTGAGGACCAGCATCACTTTTCCCCGCTGGCACCTTTGCTGTGGCAGCAAAAGCTGGACGTTTGTCTTTTTTCCTCCGGAGGGCGCCGAAAGTGAAATAGGTGCTTTTGAGGCTAGAGTGCGCAGGAAAGCAGAGAGGGCCAAATTGTCTGGGGCATTTGAAGGGGTTCCAGGAGGCAGTGAGGACCAGCATCACTTTTCCCCGCTGGCACCTTTGCTGTGGCAGCAAAAGCTGGACGTTTGTCTTTTTTGCTCCGGAGGGCGCCGAAAGTGAAAAAAGGTGCTTTTGAGGCTAGAGTGCGCAGGAAAGCAGAGAGGGCCAAATTGTCTGGGGCATTTGAAGGGGTTCCAGGAGGCAGTGAGGACCAGCATCACTTTTCCCCGCTGGCACCTTTGCTGTGGCAGCAAAAGCTGGACGTTTGTCTTTTTTCCTCTGGGGGGCGCCGAAAGTGAAAACCGGTGTTTTTGAGGCTAGAGTGCGCAGGAAAGCAGAGAGGGCCAAATTGTCTGGGGCATTTGAAGGGGTTCCAGGAGGCAGTGAGGACCAGCATCACTTTTCCCCGCTGGCACCTTTGCTGTGGCAGCAAAAGCTGGACGTTTGTCTTTTTTGCTCCAAACAGCACTGAAAGTGAAAACCGGTGTTTTTGAGGCTAGAGTGCGCAGGAAAGCAGAGAGGGCCAAATTGTCTGGGGCATTTGACGGGGTTCCAGGAGGCAGTGAGGACCAGCATCACTTTTCCCCGCTGGCACCTTTGCTGTGGCAGCAAAAGCTGGACGTTTGTCTTTTTTACTCTGGGGGGCGCCGAAAGTGAAAACCGGTGTTTTTGAGGCTAGAGTGCGCAGGAAAGCAGAGAGGGCCAAATTGTCTGGGGCATTTGAAGGGGTTCCAGGAAGCAGTGAGGACCAGCATCACTTTTCCCCGCTGGCACCTTTGCTGTGGCAGCAAAAGCTGGACGTTTGTCTTTTTTGCTCCGGAGGGCGCCGAAAGTGAAAAAAGGTGCTTTTGAGGCTAGAGTGCGCAGGAAAGCAGAGAGGGCCAAATTGTCTGGGGCATTTGAAGGGGTTCCAGGAGGCAGTGAGGACCAGCATCACTTTTCCCCGCTGGCACCTTTGCTGTGGCAGCAAAAGCTGGACGTTTGTCTTTTTTGCTCCGGAGGGCGCCGAAAGTGAAAAAAGGTGCTTTTGAGGCTAGAGTGCGCAGGAAAGCAGAGAGGGCCAAATTGTCTGGGGCATTTGAAGGGGTTCCAGGAGGCAGTGAGGACCAGCATGACTTTTCCCCGCTGGCACCTTTGCTGTGGCAGCAAAAGCTGGACGTTTGTCTTTTTTGCTCCGGAGGGCGCCGAAAGTGAAAAAAGGTGCTTTTGAGGCTAGAGTGCGCAGGAAAGCAGAGAGGGCCAAATTGTCTGGGGCATTTGAAGGGGTTCCAGGAGGCAGTGAGGACCAGCATGACTTTTCCCCGCTGGCACCTTTGCTGTGGCAGCAAAAGCTGGACGTTTGTCTTTTTTCCTCCGGAGGGCGCTGATAGTGAAAAAAAGGTGCTTTTGAGGCTAGAGTGCGCAGGAAAGCAGAGAGGGCCAAATTGTCTGGGGCATTTGAAGGAGTTCCAGGAGGCAGTGAGGACCAGCATCACTTTTCCCCGCTGGCACCTTTGCTGTGGCAGCAAAAGCTGGACGTTTTTTTTTTTTCTTCTGGGGGGCGCCGAATGTGAAAAAAGGTGCTTTTGAGGCTAGAGTGCGCAGGAAAGCAGAGAGGGCCAAATTGTCTGGGGCATTTGAAGGGGTTCCAGGAGGCAGTGAGGACCAGCATGACTTTTCCCCGCTGGCACCTTTGCTGTGGCAGCAAAAGCTGGACGTTTGTCTTTTTTGCTCCGGAGGGCGCCGAAAGTGAAAAAAGGTGCTTTTGAGGCTAGAGTGCGCAGGAAAGCAGAGAGGGCCAAATTGTCTGGGGCATTTGAAGGGGTTCCAGGAGGCAGTGAGGACCAGCATCACTTTTCCCCGCTGGCACCTTTGCTGTGGCAGCAAAAGCTGGACGTTTGTCTTTTTTCCTCTGGGGGGCGCCGAAAGTGAAAAAAGGTGCTTTTGAGGCTAGAGTGCGCAGGAAAGCAGAGAGGGCCAAATTGTCTGGGGCATTTGAAGGGGTTCCAGGAGGCAGTGAGGACCAGCATCACTTTTCCCCGCTGGCACCTTTGCTGTGGCAGCAAAAGCTGGACGTTTGTCTTTTTTGCTCCGGAGGGCGCCGAAAGTGAAAAAAGGTGCTTTTGAGGCTAGAGTGCGCAGGAAAGCAGAGAGGGCCAAATTGTGTGGGGCATTTGAAGGGGTTCCAGGAGGCAGTGAGGACCAGCATCACTTTTCCCCGCTGGCACCTTTGCTGTGGCAGCAAAAGCTGGACGTTTGTCTTTTTTGCTCCGGAGGGCGCCGAAAGTGAAAAAAGGTGCTTTTGAGGCTAGAGTCCGCAGGAAAGCAGAGAGGGCCAAATTGTGTGGGGCATTTGAAGGGGTTCCAGGAGGCAGTGAGGACCAGCATCACTTTTCCCCGCTGGCACCTTTGCTGTGGCAGCAAAAGCTGGACGTTTGTCTTTTTTCCTCTGGGGGGCGCCGAAAGTGAAAACCGGTGTTTTTGAGGCTAGAGTGCGCAGGAAAGCAGAGAGGGCCAAATTGTCTGGGGCATTTGAAGGGGTTCCAGGAGGCAGTGAGGACCAGCATCACTTTTCCCCGCTGGCACCTTTGCTGTGGCAGCAAAAGCTGGACGTTTGTCTTTTTTGCTCCAAACAGCACTGAAAGTGAAAACCGGTGTTTTTGAGGCTAGAGTGCGCAGGAAAGCAGAGAGGGCCAAATTGTCTGGGGCATTTGACGGGGTTCCAGGAGGCAGTGAGGACCAGCATCACTTTTCCCCGCTGGCACCTTTGCTGTGGCAGCAAAAGCTGGACGTTTGTCTTTTTTACTCTGGGGGGCGCCGAAAGTGAAAACCGGTGTTTTTGAGGCTAGAGTGCGCAGGAAAGCAGAGAGGGCCAAATTGTCTGGGGCATTTGAAGGGGTTCCAGGAAGCAGTGAGGACCAGCATCACTTTTCCCCGCTGGCACCTTTGCTGTGGCAGCAAAAGCTGGACGTTTGTCTTTTTTGCTCCGGAGGGCGCCGAAAGTGAAAAAAGGTGCTTTTGAGGCTAGAGTGCGCAGGAAAGCAGAGAGGGCCAAATTGTCTGGGGCATTTGAAGGGGTTCCAGGAGGCAGTGAGGACCAGCATGACTTTTCCCCGCTGGCACCTTTGCTGTGGCAGCAAAAGCTGGACGTTTGTCTTTTTTGCTCCGGAGGGCGCCGAAAGTGAAAAAAGGTGCTTTTGAGGCTAGAGTGCGCAGGAAAGCAGAGAGGGCCAAATTGTCTGGGGCATTTGAAGGGGTTCCAGGAGGCAGTGAGGACCAGCATGACTTTTCCCCGCTGGCACCTTTGCTGTGGCAGCAAAAGCTGGACGTTTGTCTTTTTTCCTCCGGAGGGCGCTGATAGTGAAAAAAAGGTGCTTTTGAGGCTAGAGTGCGCAGGAAAGCAGAGAGGGCCAAATTGTCTGGGGCATTTGAAGGAGTTCCAGGAGGCAGTGAGGACCAGCATCACTTTTCCCCGCTGGCACCTTTGCTGTGGCAGCAAAAGCTGGACGTTTTTTTTTTTTCTTCTGGGGGGCGCCGAATGTGAAAAAAGGTGCTTTTGAGGCTAGAGTGCGCAGGAAAGCAGAGAGGGCCAAATTGTCTGGGGCATTTGAAGGGGTTCCAGGAGGCAGTGAGGACCAGCATGACTTTTCCCCGCTGGCACCTTTGCTGTGGCAGCAAAAGCTGGACGTTTGTCTTTTTTGCTCCGGAGGGCGCCGAAAGTGAAAAAAGGTGCTTTTGAGGCTAGAGTGCGCAGGAAAGCAGAGAGGGCCAAATTGTCTGGGGCATTTGAAGGGGTTCCAGGAGGCAGTGAGGACCAGCATCACTTTTCCCCGCTGGCACCTTTGCTGTGGCAGCAAAAGCTGGACGTTTGTCTTTTTTCCTCTGGGGGGCGCCGAAAGTGAAAAAAGGTGCTTTTGAGGCTAGAGTGCGCAGGAAAGCAGAGAGGGCCAAATTGTCTGGGGCATTTGAAGGGGTTCCAGGAGGCAGTGAGGACCAGCATCACTTTTCCCCGCTGGCACCTTTGCTGTGGCAGCAAAAGCTGGACGTTTGTCTTTTTTGCTCCGGAGGGCGCCGAAAGTGAAAAAAGGTGCTTTTGAGGCTAGAGTGCGCAGGAAAGCAGAGAGGGCCAAATTGTGTGGGGCATTTGAAGGGGTTCCAGGAGGCAGTGAGGACCAGCATCACTTTTCCCCGCTGGCACCTTTGCTGTGGCAGCAAAAGCTGGACGTTTGTCTTTTTTGCTCCGGAGGGCGCCGAAAGTGAAAAAAGGTGCTTTTGAGGCTAGAGTCCGCAGGAAAGCAGAGAGGGCCAAATTGTGTGGGGCATTTGAAGGGGTTCCAGGAGGCAGTGAGGACCAGCATCACTTTTCCCCGCTGGCACCTTTGCTGTGGCAGCAAAAGCTGGACGTTTGTCTTTTTTCCTCCGGAGGGCGCCGAAAGTGAAAAAAGGTGCTTTTGAGGCTAGAGTGCGCAGGAAAGCAGAGAGGGCCAAATTGTCTGGGGCATTTGAAGGGGTTCCAGGAGGCAGTGAGGACCAGCATGACTTTTCCCCGCTGGCCCCTTTGCTGTGGCAGCAAAAGCTGGACGTTTGTCTTTTTTCCTCCGGAGGGCGCCGAAAGTGAAAAAAGGTGCTTTTGAGGCTAGAGTGCGCAGGAAAGCAGAGAGGGCCAAATTGTCTGGGGCATTTGAAGGGGTTCCAGGAGGCAGTGAGGACCAGCATCACTTTTCCCCGCTGGCACCTTTGCTGTGGCAGCAAAAGCTGGACGTTTGTCTTTTTTGCTCCGGAGGGCGCCGAAAGTGAAAAAAGGTGCTTTTGAGGCTAGAGTGCGCAGGAAAGCAGAGAGGGCCAAATTGTCTGGGGCATTTGAAGGGGTTCCAGGAGGCAGTGAGGACCAGCATCACTTTTCCCCGCTGGCACCTTTGCTGTGGCAGCAAAAGCTGGACGTTTGTCTTTTTTGCTCCGGAGGGCGCCGAAAGTGAAAAAAGGTGCTTTTGAGGCTAGAGTGCGCAGGAAAGCAGAGAGGGCCAAATTGTCTGGGGCATTTGAAGGGGTTCCAGGAGGCAGTGAGGACCAGCATCACTTTTCCCCGCTGGCACCTTTGCTGTGGCAGCAAAAGCTGGACGTTTGTCTTTTTTCCTCCGGAGGGCGCCGAAAGTGAAAAAAGGTGCTTTTGAGGCTAGAGTGCGCAGGAAAGCAGAGATGGCCAAATTGTCTGGGGCATTTGAAGGGGTTCCAGGAGGCAGTGAGGACCAGCATCACTTTTCCCCGCTGGCACCTTTGCTGTGGCAGCAAAAGCTGGACGTTTGTCTTTTTTGCTCCGGAGGGCGCCGAAAGTGAAAAAAGGTGCTTTTGAGGCTAGAGTGCGCAGGAAAGCAGAGAGGGCCAAATTGTCTGGGGCATTTGAAGGGGTTCCAGGAGGCAGTGAGGACCAGCATCACTTTTCCCCGCTGGCACCTTTGCTGTGGCAGCAAAAGCTGGACGTTTGTCTTTTTTCCTCTGGGGGGCGCCGAAAGTGAAAAAAGGTGCTTTTGAGGCTAGAGTGCGCAGGAAAGCAGAGAGGGCCAAATTGTCTGGGGCATTTGAAGGGGTTCCAGGAGGCAGTGAGGACCAGCATCACTTTTCCCCGCTGGCACCTTTGCTGTGGCAGCAAAAGCTGGACGTTTGTCTTTTTTCCTCCGGAGGGTGCCGAAAGTGAAAAAAGGTGCTTTTGAGGCTAGAGTGCGCAGGAAAGCAGAGAGGGCCAAATTGTCTGGGGCATTTGAAGGGGTTCCAGGAGGCAGTGAGGACCAGCATCACTTTTCCCCGCTGGCACCTTTGCTGTGGCAGCAAAAGCTGGACGTTTGTCTTTTTTCCTCTGGGGGGCGCCGATACTGAAAAAAGGTGCTTTTGAGGCTAGAGTGCGCAGGAAAGCAGAGAGGGCCAAATTGTCTGGGGCATTTGAAGGGGTTCCAGGAGGCAGTGAGGACCAGCATCACTTTTCCCCGCTGGCACCTTTGCTGTGGCAGCAAAAGCTGGACGTTTGTCTTTTTTCCTCTGGGGGGCGCCGAAAGTGAAAAAAGGTGCTTTTGAGGCTAGAGTCCGCAGGAAAGCAGAGAGGGCCAAATTGTCTGGGGCATTTGAAGGGGTTCCAGGAGGCAGTGAGGACCAGCATCACTTTTCCCCGCAGGCACCTTTGCTGTGGCAGCAAAAGCTGGACGTTTGTCTTTTTTCCTCTGGGGGGCGCCGAAAGTGAAAACCGGTGCTTTTGAGGCTAGAGTCCGCAGGAAAGCAGAGAGGGCCAAATTGTCTGGGGCATTTGAAGGGGTTCCAGGAGGCAGTGAGGACCAGCATCACTTTTCCCCGCTGGCACCTTTGCTGTGGCAGCAAAAGCTGGACGTTTGTCTTTTTTCCTCCGGAGGGCGCCAAAAGTGAAAAAAGGTGCTTTTGAGGCTAGAGTGCGCAGGAAAGCAGAGAGGGCCAAATTGTCTGGGGCATTTGAAGGGGTTCCAGGAGGCAGTGAGGACCAGCATCACTTTTCCCCGCTGGCACCTTTGCTGTGGCAGCAAAAGCTGGACGTTTGTCTTTTTTGCTCCAAACAGCGGCGAAAGTGAAAAAAGGTGCTTTTGAGGCTAGAGTCCGCAGGAAAGCAGAGAGGGCCAAATTGTCTGGGGCATTTGAAGGGGTTCCAGGAGGCAGTGAGGACCAGCATCACTTTTCCCCGCTGGCACCTTTGCTGTGGCAGCAAAAGCTGGACGTTTGTCTTTTTTCCTCCGGAGGGCGCCGAAAGTGAAAAAAGGTGCATTTGAGGCTAGAGTGCGCAGGAAAGCAGAGAGGGCCAAATTGTGTGGGGCATTTGAAGGGGTTCCAGGAGGCAGTGAGGACCAGCATCACTTTTCCCCGCTGGCACCTTTGCTGTGGCAGCAAAAGCTGGACGTTTGTCTTTTTTCCTCCGGAGGGCGCCGAAAGTGAAAAAAGGTGCTTTTGAGGCTAGAGTGCGCAGGAAAGCAGAGAGGGCCAAATTGTCTGGGGCATTTGAAGGGGTTCCAGGAGGCAGTGAGGACCAGCATCACTTTTCCCCGCTGGCACCTTTGCTGTGGCAGCAAAAGCTGGACGTTTGTCTTTTTTCCTCTGGGGGGCGCCGAAAGTGAAAAAAGGTGCTTTTGAGGCTAGAGTGCGCAGGAAAGCAGAGAGGGCCAAATTGTCTGGGGCATTTGAAGGGGTTCCAGGAGGCAGTGAGGACCAGCATCACTTTTCCCCGCTGGCACCTTTGCTGTGGCAGCAAAAGCTGGACGTTTGTCTTTTTTCCTCTGGGGGGCGCCGAAAGTGAAAAAAGGTGCTTTTGAGGCTAGAGTGCGCAGGAAAGCAGAGAGGGCCAAATTGTCTGGGGCATTTGAAGGGGTTCCAGGAGGCAGTGAGGACCAGCATCACTTTTCCCCGCTGGCACCTTTGCTGTGGCAGCAAAAGCTGGACGTTTGTCTTTTTTCCTCTGGGGGGCGCCGAAATTGAAAAAGGTGCTTTTGAGGCTAGAGTGCGCAGGAAAGCAGAGAGGGCCAAATTGTCTGGGGCATTTGAAGGGGTTCCAGGAGGCAGTGAGGACCAGCATCACTTTTCCCCGCTGGCACCTTTGCTGTGGCAGCAAAAGCTGGACGTTTGTCTTTTTTCCTCCGGAGGGCGCCGAAAGTGAAAAAAGGTGCTTTTGAGGCTAGAGTCCGCAGGAAAGCAGAGAGGGCCAAATTGTCTGGGGCATTTGAAGGGGTTCCAGGAGGCAGTGAGGACCAGCATCACTTTTCCCCGCTGGCACCTTTGCTGTGGCAGCAAAAGCTGGACGTTTGTCTTTTTTCCTCCGGAGGGCGCCGAAAGTGAAAAAAGGTGCTTTTGAGGCTAGAGTGTGCAGGAAAGCAGAGAGGGCCAAATTGTCTGGGGCATTTGAAGGGGTTCCAGGAGGCAGTGAGGACCAGCATCACTTTTCCCCGCTGGCACCTTTGCTGTGGTAGCAAAAGCTGGACGTTTGTCTTTTTTCCTCCGGAGGGCGCCGAAAGTGAAAAAAGGTGCTTTTGAGGCTAGAGTCAGCAGGAAAGCAGAGAGGGCCAAATTGTCTGGGGCATTTGAAGGGGTTCCAGGAGGCAGTGAGGACCAGCATCACTTTTCCCCGCTGGCACCTTTGCTGTGGCAGCAAAAGCTGGACGTTTGTCTTTTTTCCTCCGGAGGGCGCCGAAAGTGAAAAAAGGTGCTTTTGAGGCTAGAGTCCGCAGGAAAGCAGAGAGGGCCAAATTGTCTGGGGCATTTGAAGGGGTTCCAGGAGGCAGTGAGGACCAGCATCACTTTTCCCCGCTGGCACCTTTGCTGTGGCAGCAAAAGCTGGACGTTTGTCTTTTTTCCACTGGGGGGCGCCGAAAGTGAAAAAAGGTGCTTTTGAGGCTAGAGTGCGCAGGAAAGCAGAGAGGGCCAAATTGTCTGGGGCATTTGAAGGGGTTCCAGGAGGCAGTGAGGACCAGCATCACTTTTCCCCGCTGGCACCTTTGCTGTGGCAGCAAAAGCTGGACGTTTGTCTTTTTTCCTCCGGAGGGTGCCGAAAGTGAAAAAAGGTGCTTTTGAGGCTAGAGTGCGCAGGAAAGCAGAGAGGGCCAAATTGTCTGGGGCATTTGAAGGGGTTCCAGGAGGCAGTGAGGACCAGCATCACTTTTCCCCGCTGGCACCTTTGCTGTGGCAGCAAAAGCTGGACGTTTGTCTTTTTTCCTCTGGGGGGCGCCGAAAGTGAAAAAAGGTGCTTTTGAGGCTAGAGTGCGCAGGAAAGCAGAGAGGGCCAAATTGTCTGGGGCATTTGAAGGGGTTCCAGGAGGCAGTGAGGACCAGCATAACTTTTCCCCGCTGGCACCTTTGCTGTGGCAGCAAAAGCTGGACGTTTGTCTTTTTTCCTCTGGGGGGCGCCGAAAGTGAAAAAAGGTGCTTTTGAGGCTAGAGTCCGCAGGAAAGCAGAGAGGGCCAAATTGTCTGGGGCATTGGAAGGGGTTCCAGGAGGCAGTGAGGACCAGCATCACTTTTCCCCGCTGGCACCTTTGCTGTGGCAGCAAAAGCTGGACGTTTGTCTTTTTTCCTCCGGAGGGCGCCGAAAGTGAAAAAAGGTGCTTTTGAGGCTAGAGTGCGCAGGAAAGCAGAGAGGGCCAAATTGTCTGGGGCATTTGAAGGGGTTCCAGGAGGCAGTGAGGACCAGCATCACTTTCCCCGCTGGCACCTTTGCTGTGGCAGCAAAAGCTGGACGTTTGTCTTTTTTCCTCTGGGGGGCGCCGAAAGTGAAAAAAGGTGCTTTTGAGGCTAGAGTGCGCAGGAAGCAGAGAGGGCCAAATTGTCTGGGGCATTTGAAGGGGTTCCAGGAGGCAGTGAGGACCAGCATCACTTTTCCCCGCTGGCACCTTTGCTGTGGCAGCAAAGCTGGACGTTTGTCTTTTTTCCTCCGGAGGGCGCCGAAAGTGAAAAAAGGTGCTTTTGAGGCTAGAGTCCGCAGGAAAGCAGAGAGGGCCAAATTGTGTGGGGCATTTGAAGGGGTTCCAGGAGGCAGTGAGGACCAGCATCACTTTTCCCCGCTGGCACCTTTGCTGTGGCAGCAAAAGCTGGACGTTTGTCTTTTTTCCTCCGGAGGGCGCCGAAAGTGAAAACCGGTGCTTTTGAGGCTAGAGTCCGCAGGAAAGCAGAGAGGGCCAAATTGTCTGGGGCATTTGAAGGGGTTCCAGGAGGCAGTGAGGACCAGCATCACTTTTCCCCGCTGGCACCTTTGCTGTGGCAGCAAAAGCTGGACGTTTTGTCTTTTTTCCTCCGGAGAGGGCGCCGAAAGTGAAAAAAGGTGCTTTTGAGGCTAGAGTGCGCAGGAAAGCAGAGAGGGCCAAATTGTCTGGGGCATTTGAAGGGGTTCCAGGAGGCAGTGAGGACCAGCATCACTTTTCCCCGCTGGCACCTTTGCTGTGGCAGCAAAAGCTGGACGTTTGTCTTTTTTGCTCCAAACAGCGCCGAAAGTGAAAAAAGGTGCTTTTGAGGCTAGAGATCGCATGAAAGCAGAGAGGGCCAAATTGTCTGGGGCATTTGAAGGGGTTCCAGGAGGCAGTGAGGACCAGCATCACTTTTCCCCGCTGGCACCTTTGCTGTGGCAGCAAAAGCTGGACGTTTGTCTTTTTTCCTCCGGAGGGCGCCGAAAGTGAAAAAAGGTGCTTTTGAGGCTAGAGTGCGCAGGAAAGCAGAGAGGGCCAAATTGTCTGGGGCATTTGAAGGGGTTCCAGGAGGCAGTGAGGACCAGCATCACTTTTCCCCGCTGGCACCTTTGCTGTGGCAGCAAAAGCTGGACGTTTGTCTTTTTTCCACTGGGGGGCGCCGAAAGTGAAAAAAGGTGCTTTTGAGGCTAGAGTGCGCAGGAAAGCAGAGAGGGCCAAATTGTCTGGGGCATTTGAAGGGGTTCCAGGAGGCAGTGAGGACCAGCATCACTTTTCCCCGCTGGCACCTTTGCTGTGGCAGCAAAAGCTGGACGTTTGTCTTTTTTCCTCCGGAGGGTGCCGAAAGTGAAAAAAGGTGCTTTTGAGGCTAGAGTGCGCAGGAAAGCAGAGAGGGCCAAATTGTCTGGGGCATTTGAAGGGGTTCCAGAAGGCAGTGAGGACCAGCATCACTTTTCCCCGCTGGCACCTTTGCTGTGGCAGCAAAAGCTGGACGTTTGTCTTTTTTCCTCTGGGGGGCGCCGAAAGTGAAAAAAGGTGCTTTTGAGGCTAGAGTGCGCAGGAAAGCAGAGAGGGCCAAATTGTCTGGGGCATTTGAAGGGGTTCCAGGAGGCAGTGAGGACCAGCATAACTTTTCCCCGCTGGCACCTTTGCTGTGGCAGCAAAAGCTGGACGTTTGTCTTTTTTCCTCTGGGGGGCGCCGAAAGTGAAAAAAGGTGCTTTTGAGGCTAGAGTCCGCAGGAAAGCAGAGAGGGCCAAATTGTCTGGGGCATTGGAAGGGGTTCCAGGAGGCAGTGAGGACCAGCATCACTTTTCCCCGCTGGCACCTTTGCTGTGGCAGCAAAAGCTGGACGTTTGTCTTTTTTCCTCCGGAGGGCGCCGAAAGTGAAAAAAGGTGCTTTTGAGGCTAGAGTCCGCAGGAAAGCAGAGAGGGCCAAATTGTCTGGGGCATTTGAAGGGGTTCCAGGAGGCAGTGAGGACCAGCATCACTTTTCCCCGCTGGCACCTTTGCTGTGGCAGCAAAAGCTGGACGTTTGTCTTTTTTCCTCCGGAGGGCGCCGAAAGTGAAAACCGGTGCTTTTGAGGCTAGAGTGCGCAGGAAAGCAGAGAGGGCCAAATTGTCTGGGGCATTTGAAGGGGTTCCAGGAGGCAGTGAGGACCAGCATCACTTTTCCCCGCTGGCACCTTTGCTGTGGCAGCAAAAGCTGGACGTTTGTCTTTTTTCCTCCGGAGGGCGCCGAAAGTGAAAAAAGGTGCTTTTGAGGCTAGAGTGCGCAGGAAAGCAGAGAGGGCCAAATTGTCTGGGGCATTTGAAGGGGTTCCAGGAGGCAGTGAGGACCAGCATCACTTTTCCCCGCTGGCACCTTTGCTGTGGCAGCAAAAGCTGGACGTTTGTCTTTTTTGCTCCAAACAGCGCCGAAATTGAAAAAAGGTGCTTTTGAGGCTAGAGATCGCATGAAAGCAGAGAGGGCCAAATTGTCTGGGGCATTTGAAGGGGTTCCAGGAGGCAGTGAGGACCAGCATCACTTTTCCCCGCTGGCACCTTTGCTGTGGCAGCAAAAGCTGGACGTTTGTCTTTTTTGCTCCGGAGGGCGCCGAAAGTGAAAAAAGGTGCTTTTGAGGCTAGAGTGCGCAGGAAAGCAGAGAGGGCCAAATTGTCTGGGGCATTTGAAGGGGTTCCAGGAGGCAGTGAGGACCAGCATCACTTTTCCCCGCTGGCACCTTTGCTGTGGCAGCAAAAGCTGGACGTTTGTCTTTTTTGCTCCGGAGGGCGCCGAAAGTGAAAAAAGGTGCTTTTGAGGCTAGAGTGCGCAGGAAAGCAGAGAGGGCCAAATTGTCTGGGGCATTTGAAGGGGTTCCAGGAGGCAGTGAGGACCAGCATGACTTTTCCCCGCTGGCACCTTTGCTGTGGCAGCAAAAGCTGGACGTTTGTCTTTTTTGCTCCGGAGGGCGCCGAAAGTGAAAAAAGGTGCTTTTGAGGCTAGAGTGCGCAGGAAAGCAGAGAGGGCCAAATTGTCTGGGGCATTTGAAGGGGTTCCAGGAGGCAGTGAGGACCAGCATGACTTTTCCCCGCTGGCACCTTTGCTGTGGCAGCAAAAGCTGGACGTTTGTCTTTTTTCCTCCGGAGGGCGCTGATAGTGAAAAAAAGGTGCTTTTGAGGCTAGAGTGCGCAGGAAAGCAGAGAGGGCCAAATTGTCTGGGGCATTTGAAGGAGTTCCAGGAGGCAGTGAGGACCAGCATCACTTTTCCCCGCTGGCACCTTTGCTGTGGCAGCAAAAGCTGGACGTTTTTTTTTTTTCTTCTGGGGGGCGCCGAATGTGAAAAAAGGTGCTTTTGAGGCTAGAGTGCGCAGGAAAGCAGAGAGGGCCAAATTGTCTGGGGCATTTGAAGGGGTTCCAGGAGGCAGTGAGGACCAGCATGACTTTTCCCCGCTGGCACCTTTGCTGTGGCAGCAAAAGCTGGACGTTTGTCTTTTTTGCTCCGGAGGGCGCCGAAAGTGAAAAAAGGTGCTTTTGAGGCTAGAGTGCGCAGGAAAGCAGAGAGGGCCAAATTGTCTGGGGCATTTGAAGGGGTTCCAGGAGGCAGTGAGGACCAGCATCACTTTTCCCCGCTGGCACCTTTGCTGTGGCAGCAAAAGCTGGACGTTTGTCTTTTTTCCTCTGGGGGGCGCCGAAAGTGAAAAAAGGTGCTTTTGAGGCTAGAGTGCGCAGGAAAGCAGAGAGGGCCAAATTGTCTGGGGCATTTGAAGGGGTTCCAGGAGGCAGTGAGGACCAGCATCACTTTTCCCCGCTGGCACCTTTGCTGTGGCAGCAAAAGCTGGACGTTTGTCTTTTTTGCTCCGGAGGGCGCCGAAAGTGAAAAAAGGTGCTTTTGAGGCTAGAGTGCGCAGGAAAGCAGAGAGGGCCAAATTGTGTGGGGCATTTGAAGGGGTTCCAGGAGGCAGTGAGGACCAGCATCACTTTTCCCCGCTGGCACCTTTGCTGTGGCAGCAAAAGCTGGACGTTTGTCTTTTTTGCTCCGGAGGGCGCCGAAAGTGAAAAAAGGTGCTTTTGAGGCTAGAGTCCGCAGGAAAGCAGAGAGGGCCAAATTGTGTGGGGCATTTGAAGGGGTTCCAGGAGGCAGTGAGGACCAGCATCACTTTTCCCCGCTGGCACCTTTGCTGTGGCAGCAAAAGCTGGACGTTTGTCTTTTTTCCTCTGGGGGGCGCCGAAAGTGAAAACCGGTGTTTTTGAGGCTAGAGTGCGCAGGAAAGCAGAGAGGGCCAAATTGTCTGGGGCATTTGAAGGGGTTCCAGGAGGCAGTGAGGACCAGCATCACTTTTCCCCGCTGGCACCTTTGCTGTGGCAGCAAAAGCTGGACGTTTGTCTTTTTTGCTCCAAACAGCACTGAAAGTGAAAACCGGTGTTTTTGAGGCTAGAGTGCGCAGGAAAGCAGAGAGGGCCAAATTGTCTGGGGCATTTGACGGGGTTCCAGGAGGCAGTGAGGACCAGCATCACTTTTCCCCGCTGGCACCTTTGCTGTGGCAGCAAAAGCTGGACGTTTGTCTTTTTTACTCTGGGGGGCGCCGAAAGTGAAAACCGGTGTTTTTGAGGCTAGAGTGCGCAGGAAAGCAGAGAGGGCCAAATTGTCTGGGGCATTTGAAGGGGTTCCAGGAAGCAGTGAGGACCAGCATCACTTTTCCCCGCTGGCACCTTTGCTGTGGCAGCAAAAGCTGGACGTTTGTCTTTTTTGCTCCGGAGGGCGCCGAAAGTGAAAAAAGGTGCTTTTGAGGCTAGAGTGCGCAGGAAAGCAGAGAGGGCCAAATTGTCTGGGGCATTTGAAGGGGTTCCAGGAGGCAGTGAGGACCAGCATCACTTTTCCCCGCTGGCACCTTTGCTGTGGCAGCAAAAGCTGGACGTTTGTCTTTTTTCCTCTGGGGGGCGCCGAAAGTGAAAAAAGGTGCTTTTGAGGCTAGAGTGCGCAGGAAAGCAGAGAGGGCCAAATTGTCTGGGGCATTTGAAGGGGTTCCAGGAGGCAGTGAGGACCAGCATCACTTTTCCCCGCTGGCACCTTTGCTGTGGCAGCAAAAGCTGGACGTTTGTCTTTTTTCCTCTGGGGGGCGCCGAAATTGAAAAAGGTGCTTTTGAGGCTAGAGTGCGCAGGAAAGCAGAGAGGGCCAAATTGTCTGGGGCATTTGAAGGGGTTCCAGGAGGCAGTGAGGACCAGCATCACTTTTCCCCGCTGGCACCTTTGCTGTGGCAGCAAAAGCTGGACGTTTGTCTTTTTTCCTCCGGAGGGCGCCGAAAGTGAAAAAAGGTGCTTTTGAGGCTAGAGTCCGCAGGAAAGCAGAGAGGGCCAAATTGTCTGGGGCATTTGAAGGGGTTCCAGGAGGCAGTGAGGACCAGCATCACTTTTCCCCGCTGGCACCTTTGCTGTGGCAGCAAAAGCTGGACGTTTGTCTTTTTCCTCCGGAGGGCGCCGAAAGTGAAAAAAGGTGCTTTTGAGGCTAGAGTCCGCAGGAAGCAGAGAGGGCCAAATTGTCTGGGGCATTTGAAGGGGTTCCAGGAGGCAGTGAGGACCAGCATCACTTTTCCCCGCTGGCACCTTTGCTGTGGTAGCAAAAGCTGGACGTTTGTCTTTTTTCCTCCGGAGGGCGCCGAAAGTGAAAAAAGGTGCTTTTGAGGCTAGAGTCAGCAGGAAAGCAGAGAGGGCCCAAATTGTCTGGGGCATTTGAAGGGGTTCCAGGAGGCAGTGAGGACCAGCATCACTTTTCCCCGCTGGCACCTTTGCTGTGGCAGCAAAAGCTGGACGTTTGTCTTTTTTCCTCCGGAGGGCGCCGAAAGTGAAAAAAGGTGCTTTTGAGGCTAGAGTCCGCCAGGAAAGCAGAGAGGGCCAAATTGTCTGGGGCATTTGAAGGGGTTCCAGGAGGCAGTGAGGACCAGCATCACTTTTCCCCGCTGGCACCTTTGCTGTGGCAGCAAAAGCTGGACGTTTGTCTTTTTTGCTCCGGAGGGCGCCGAAAGTGAAAAAAAGGTGCTTTTGAGGCTAGAGTGCGCAGGAAAGCAGAGAGGGCCAAATTGTGTGGGGCATTTGAAGGGGTTCCAGGAGGCAGTGAGGACCAGCATCACTTTTCCCCGCTGGCACCTTTGCTGTGGCAGCAAAAGCTGGACGTTTGTCTTTTTTCCTCCGGAGGGCGCCGAAAGTGAAAAAAGGTGCTTTTGAGGCTAGAGTGCGCAGGAAAGCAGAGAGGGCCAAATTGTCTGGGGCATTTGAAGGGGTTCCAGGAGGCAGTGAGGACCAGCATGACTTTTCCCCGCTGGCCCCTTTGCTGTGGCAGCAAAGCTGGACGTTTGTCTTTTTTCCTCCGGAGGGCGCCGAAAGTGAAAAAAGGTGCTTTTGAGGCTAGAGTGCGCAGGAAAGCAGAGAGGGCCAAATTGTCTGGGGCATTTGAAGGGGTTCCAGGAGGCAGTGAGGACCAGCATCACTTTTCCCCGCTGGCACCTTTGCTGTGGCAGCAAAAGCTGGACGTTTGTCTTTTTTGCTCCGGAGGGCGCCGAAAGTGAAAAAAAGGTGCTTTTGAGGCTAGAGTGCGCAGGAAAGCAGAGAGGGCCAAATTGTCTGGGGCATTTGAAGGGGTTCCAGGAGGCAGTGGAGGACCAGCATCACTTTTCCCCGCTGGCACCTTTGCTGTGGCAGCAAAAGCTGGACGTTTGTCTTTTTTGCTCCGGAGGGCGCCGAAAGTGAAAAAAGGTGCTTTTGAGGCTAGAGTGCGCAGGAAAGCAGAGAGGGCCAAATTGTCTGGGGCATTTGAAGGGGGTTCCAGGAGGCAGTGAGGACCAGCATCACTTTTCCCCGCTGGCACCTTTGCTGTGGCAGCAAAAGCTGGACGTTTGTCTTTTTTCCTCCGGAGGGCGCCGAAAGTGAAAAAAGGTGCTTTTGAGGCTAGAGTGCGCAGGAAAGCAGAGATGGCCAAATTGTCTGGGGCATTTGAAGGGGTTCCAGGAGGCAGTGAGGACCAGCATCACTTTTCCCCGCTGGCACCTTTGCTGTGGCAGCAAAAGCTGGACGTTTGTCTTTTTTGCTCCGGAGGGCGCCGAAAGTGAAAAAAGGTGCTTTTGAGGCTAGAGTGCGCAGGAAAGCAGAGAGGGCCAAATTGTCTGGGGCATTTGAAGGGGTTCCAGGAGGCAGTGAGGACCAGCATCACTTTTCCCCGCTGGCACCTTTGCTGTGGCAGCAAAAGCTGGACGTTTGTCTTTTTTCCTCTGGGGGGCGCCGAAAGTGAAAAAAGGTGCTTTGAGGCTAGAGTGCGCAGGAAAGCAGAGAGGGCCAAATTGTCTGGGGGCATTTGAAGGGGTTCCAGGAGGCAGTGAGGACCAGCATCACTTTTCCCCGCTGGCACCTTTGCTGTGGCAGCAAAAGCTGGACGTTTGTCTTTTTTCCTCCGGAGGGTGCCGAAAGTGAAAAAAGGTGCTTTTGAGGCTAGAGTGCGCAGGAAAGCAGAGAGGGCCAAATTGTCTGGGGCATTTGAAGGGGTTCCAGGAGGCAGTGAGGACCAGCATCACTTTTCCCGCTGGCACCTTTGCTGTGGCAGCAAAAGCTGGACGTTTGTCTTTTTTTCCTCTGGGGGGCGCCGATACTGAAAAAGGTGCTTTTGAGGCTAGAGTGCGCAGGAAAGCAGAGAGGGCCAAATTGTCTGGGGCATTTGAAGGGGTTCCAGGAGGCAGTGAGGACCAGCATCACTTTTCCCCGCTGGCACCTTTGCTGTGGCAGCAAAAGCTGGACGTTTGTCTTTTTTTCCTCTGGGGGGCGCCGAAAGTGAAAAAAGGTGCTTTTGAGGCTAGAGTCCGCAGGAAAGCAGAGAGGGCCAAATTGTCTGGGCATTTGAAGGGGTTCCAGGAGGCAGTGAGGACCAGCATCACTTTTCCCCGCAGGCACCTTTGCTGTGGCAGCAAAAGCTGGACGTTTGTCTTTTTTCCTCTGGGGGCGCCGAAAGTGAAAACCGGTGCTTTTGAGGCTAGAGTCCGCAGGAAAGCAGAGAGGGCCAAATTGTCTGGGGCATTTGAAGGGGTTCCAGGAGGCAGTGAGGACCAGCATCACTTTTCCCCGCTGGCACCTTTGCTGTGGCAGCAAAAGCTGGACGTTTGTCTTTTTTCCTCCGGAGGGCGCCAAAAGTGAAAAAAGGTGCTTTTGAGGCTAGAGTGCGCAGGAAAGCAGAGAGGGCCAAATTGTCTGGGGCATTTGAAGGGGTTCCAGGAGGCAGTGAGGACCAGCATCACTTTTCCCCGCTGGCACCTTTGCTGTGGCAGCAAAAGCTGGACGTTTGTCTTTTTTGCTCCAAACAGCGGCGAAAGTGAAAAAAGGTGCTTTTGAGGCTAGAGTCCGCAGGAAAGCAGAGAGGGCCAAATTGTCTGGGGCATTTGAAGGGGGTTCCAGGAGGCAGTGAGGACCAGCATCACTTTTCCCCGCTGGCACCTTTGCTGTGGCAGCAAAAGCTGGACGTTTGTCTTTTTTCCTCCGGAGGGCGCCGAAAGTGAAAAAAGGTGCATTTGAGGCTAGAGTGCGCAGGAAAGCAGAGAGGGCCCAAATTGTGTGGGGCATTTGAAGGGGTTCCAGGAGGCAGTGAGGACCAGCATCACTTTCCCCGCTGGCACCTTTGCTGTGGCAGCAAAAGCTGGACGTTTGTCTTTTTTCCTCCGGAGGGCGCCGAAAGTGAAAAAAGGTGCTTTTGAGGCTAGAGTGCGCAGGAAAGCAGAGAGGGCCAAATTGTCTGGGGGCATTTGAAGGGGTTCCAGGAGGCAGTGAGGACCAGCATCACTTTTCCCGCTGGCACCTTTGCTGTGGCAGCAAAAAGCTGGACGTTTGTCTTTTTTCCTCTGGGGGCGCCGAAAGTGAAAAAAGGTGCTTTTGAGGCTAGAGTGCGCAGGAAAGCAGAGAGGGCCAAATTGTCTGGGGCATTTGAAGGGGTTCCAGGAGGCAGTGAGGACCAGCATCACTTTTCCCCGCTGGCACCTTTGCTGTGGCAGCAAAAGCTGGACGTTTGTCTTTTTTCCTCTGGAGGGCGCCGAAAGTGAAAAAAGGTGCTTTTGAGGCTAGAGTGCGCAGGAAAGCAGAGAGGGCCAAATTGTCTGGGGCATTTGAAGGGGTTCCAGGAGGCAGTGAGGACCAGCATCACTTTTCCCCGCTGGCACCTTTGCTGTGGCAGCAAAAGCTGGACGTTTGTCTTTTTTTCCTCTGGGGGCGCCGAAATTGAAAAAGGTGCTTTTTGAGGCTAGAGTGGCCAGGAAAGCAGAGAGGGCCAAATTGTCTGGGGCATTGAAGGGGTTCCAGGAGGCAGTGAGGACCAGCATCACTTTTCCCCGCTGGCACCTTTGCTGTGGCAGCAAAAGCTGGACGTTTGTCTTTTTTCCTCCGGAGGGTGCCGAAAGTGAAAAAAGGTGCTTTTGAGGCTAGAGTGCGCAGGAAAGCAGAGAGGGCCAAATTGTCTGGGGCAATTTGAAGGGGTTCCAGG
>NW_028128401.1:0-14563 GCF_965231255.1 Vanellus vanellus
AAAAAGCACCTTTTTTCACTCTTGGCAGCCTCCGCAGCAAAAAAGACAAACGTCCAGCTTTTGCTGCCACAGCAAAGGTGCCAGCAAAGAAAACTCATGCTGGTCCTCACTGCCTCCTGGAACCCCTTCAAATGCACCAGACAATTTGGCCCTCTCTGCTTTCCTGAGGACTCTATCCTCAAAAGCACCTTTTTTCACTCTTGGCAGCCTCCCCAGCAAAAAAGACAAACGTCCAGCTTTTGCTGCCACAGCAAAGTTGCCAGCGGGGAAAAGTCATGCTGGTCCTCACTGCCTCCTGGAACACCTTCAAATGCCCCAGACAATTTGGCCCTCTCTGCTTTCCTGCGCACTCTATCCTCAAAAGCACCTTTTTTCACTCTCGGCAGCCTCCCCATCAAAAAAGACAAATGTCCAGCTTTTGCTGCCACAGCAAAGGTGCCAGCAGGGAAAACTCATGCTGGTCCTCACTGCCTCCTGGAACCCCTTCAAATACCCCATACAATTTGGTCCTCTCTGCTTTCCTGCGCACTCTAGCCTCAAAAGCACCTTTTTTCACTCTCCGCAGCTTCCGCAGCAAAAAAGACAAACGTCCAGCTTTTGCTGCCACAGCAAAGGTGCCAGCGGGGAAAAGTCATGCTGGTCCTCACTGCCTCCTGGAACCCCGTCAAATGCCCCAGACAATTTGGCACTCTCTGCTTTCTTGCGGACCCTATCCTCAAAAGCACATTTTTTCATGCTCGGCAGCCTCCGCAGCAAAAAAGGCAAACGTCCAGCTTTTGCTGCCAGCAAAGGTGCCAGCGGGGAAAAGTGATGCTGGTCCTCACTGCCTCCTGGAACCCCTTCAAATGCCCCAGACAATTTGGCCCTCTCTGCTTTCCTGCGCACTCTATCCTCAAAAGCACCTTTTTTCACTCTCGGCAGCCTCCGCAGCAAAAAAGACAAACGTCCAGCTTTTGCTGCCACAGCAAAGGTGCCAGCGGGGAAAACAGATGCTGGTCTTCACTGCCTCCTGGAACCCCTTCAAATGCCCCAGACAATTGGGCCCTCTCTTCTTTCCTGCACACTCTATCCTCAAAAGCACCGTTTTTCACTCTCGGCAGCCTCAGCAGCAAAAAAGACAAACGTCCATCTTTTGCTGCCACAGCAAAGGTGCCAGCTCGGAAAAGTCATGCTGGTCCTCACTGCCTCCTGGAACCCCTTCAAATGCCCCAGACAATTTGGCCCTCTCTGCTTTCCTGCGCACAATATCCTCAAAAGCACCTTTTTTCACTCTTGGCAGCCTCCCCAGCAAAAAAGACAAACGTCCAGCTTTTGCTGCCACAGCAAAGTTGCCAGCGGGGAAAAGTCATGCTGGTCCTCACTGCCTCCTGGAACCCCTTCAAATGCCCCAGACAATTTGGCCCTCTCTGCTTTCCTGCGCACTCTGTCGTCAAAAGCACTTTTTTTTACTCTCGGCAGCCTCCCCAGCAAAAAAGACAAACGTCCAGTTTTTGCTGCCACAGCAAAGGTGCCAGCGGTGAAAAGTGATGCAGATCCTCACTGCCTCCTGGAACCCCTTCAAATGCCCCATACAATTGGGCCCTCTAGGCTTTCCTGCTCACTCTATACTCAAAAGCACCTTTTTTCACTCTCGGCAGCCTCCCCAGCAAAAAAGACAAACGTCCAGCTTTTGCTGCCACAGCAAAGGTGCCAGCGGGGAAAAGTCATGCTGGTCCTCACTACCTCCTGGAACCCCTTCAAATGCCCCAGACAATTTGGCCCTCTCTGCTTTCCTGCGGACCCTATCCTCAAAAGCACCTTTTTTCACTCTCAGCAGCCTCTGCAGCAAAAAAGACAAACGTCCAGCTTTTGCTGCCACAGCAAAGGTGCCAGCGGGGAAAAGTCATGCTGGTCCTCACTGCCTCCTGGAACCCCTTCAAATGCCTCATACAATTTGGCGCTCTCTGCTTTCTTGCGGACCCTATCCTCAAAAGCATCTTTTTTCATGCTCGGCAGCCTCCGCAGCAAAAAAACAAACGTCCAGCTTTTGCTGCCACAGCAAAGGTGCCAGCAAAGAAAACTCATGCTGGTCCTCACTGCCTCCTGGAACCCCTTCAAATGCACCAGACAATTTGGCCCTCTCTGCTTTCCTCTCTATCCTCAAAAGCACCTTTTTTCACTCTTGGCAGACTCCCCAGCATGCTGGTCCTCACTGCCTCCTGGAACACCTTCAAATACCCCATACAATTTGGTCCTCTCTGCTTTCCTGCGCACTCTAGCCTCAAAAGCACCTTTTTTCACTCTCCGCAGCTTCCGCAGCAAAAAAGACAAACGTCCAGCTTTTGCTGCCACAGCAAAGGTGCCAGCGGGGAAAAGTCATGCTGGTCCTCACTGCCTCCTGGAACCCCTTCAAATGCCCCAGACAATTTGGCACTCTCTGCTTTCTTGCGGACCCTATCCTCAAAAGCACATTTTTTCATGCTCGGCAGCCTCCGCAGCAAAAAAGGCAAACGTCCAGCTTTTGCTGCCAGCAAAGGTGCCAGCGGGGAAAAGTGATGCTGGTCCTCACTGCCTCCTGGAACCCCTTCAAATGCCCCAGACAATTTGGCCCTCTCTGCTTTCCTGCGCACTCTATCCTCAAAAGCACCTTTTTTCACTCTCGGCAGCCTCTGCAGCAAAAAAGACAAACGTCCAGCTTTTGCTGCCACAGCAAAGGTGCCAGCGGGGAAAACTGATGCTGGTCTTCACTGCCTCCTGGAACCCCTTCAAATGCCCCAGACAATTGGGCCCTCTCTTCTTTCCTGCACACTCTATCCTCAAAAGCACCGTTTTTCACTCTCGGCAGCCTCTGCAGCAAAAAAGACAAACGTCCAGCTTTTGCTGCCACAGCAAAGGTGCCAGCTCGGAAAAGTCATGCTGGTCCTCACTGCCTCCTGGAACCCCTTCAAATGCCCCAGACAATTTGGCCCTCTCTGCTTTCCTGCGCACAATATCCTCAAAAGCACCTTTTTTCACTCTCGGCAGCCTCCCCAGCAAAAAAGACAATTGTCCAGCTTTTGCTGCCACAGCAAAGTTGCCAGCGGGGAAAAGTCATGCTGGTCCTCACTGCCTCCTGGAACCCCTTCAAATGCCCCAGACAATTTGGCCCTCTCTGCTTTCCTGCGCACTCTGTCGTCAAAAGCACTTTTTTTCACTCTCGGCAGCCTCCCCAGCAAAAAAGACAAACGTCCAGTTTTTGCTGCCACAGCAAAGGTGCCAGCGGTGAAAAGTGATGCAGATCCTCACTGCCTCCTGGAACCCCTTCAAATGCCCCATACAATTGGGCCCTCTCTGCTTTCCTGCTCACTCTATACTCAAAAGCACCTTTTTTCACTCTCGGCAGCCTCCCCAGCAAAAAAGACAAACGTCCAGCTTTTGCTGCCACAGCAAAGGTGCCAGCGGGGAAAAGTGATAATGGTCCTCACTGCCTCCTGGAACCCCTTCAAATGCCCCAGACACTTTGGCCCTCTCTGCTTTCCTGCGCAGAATATACTCAAAAGCACCTTTTTTCACTCTTGGCAGCCTCCGCAGCAAAAAGGAAAAACGTCCAGCTTTTGCTGCCACAGCAAAGGTGCGAGCGGGGAAAAGTCATGCTGGTCCTCACTGCCTCCTGGAACCCCTTCAAATGCCCCAGACAATTTGGCCTTCTCTGCTTTCCTGCGCACTCTATCCTCAAAAGCACCTTTTTTCACTCTCGGCAGCCTCCCCAGCAAAAAAGACAAACGTCCAGCTTTTGCTGCCACAGCAAAGGTGCCAGCGGGGAAAAGTCATGCTGGTCCTCACTGCCTCCTGGAACCTGTTCAAATGCCCCAGACAATTTGGCCCTCTCTGCTTTCCTGCGCACTCTATCCTCAAAAGCACCTTTTTTCACTCTCGGCAGCCTCCCCAGCAAAAAAGACAAACGTCCAGCTTTTGCTGCCACAGCAAAGGTGCCAGCGGGGAAAACTCATGCTGGTCCTCACTGCCTCCTGGAACCCCTTCAAATGCCCCAGACAATTTGGCCCTCTCTGCTTTCCTGCGCACTCTATCATCAAAAGCACCTTTTTTCACTCTCGGCAGCCTCAGCAGCAAAAAAGACAAACGTCCAGCTTTTGCTGCCACAGCAAAGGTGCCAGCGGGGAAAAGTCATGCTGGTCCTCACTGCCTCCTGGAACCCCTTCAAATGCCCCAGACAATTTGGCCCTCTCTGCTTTCCTGCGCACTCTGTCGTCAAAAGCACTTTTTTTCACTCTCGGCAGCCTCCCCAGCAAAAAAGACAAACGTCCAGTTTTTGCTGCCACAGCAAAGGTGCCAGCGGTGAAAAGTGATGCAGATCCTCACTGCCTCCTGGAACCCCTTCAAATGCTTCATACAATTGGGCCCTCTCTGCTTTCCTGCTCACTCTATACTCAAAAGCACATTTTTCACTCTCGGCAGCCTCCCCAGCAAAAAAGACAAACGTCCAGCTTTTGCTGCCACAGCAAAGGTGCCAGCGGGGAAAAGTGATGCTGGTCCTCACTGCCTCCTGGAACCCCTTCAAATGCCCCAGACAATTTGGCCCTCTCTGCTTTCCTGCGCAGAATATACTCAAAAGCACCTTTTTTCACTCTTGGCAGCCTCCGCAGCTAAAAGGAAAAACGTCCAGCTTTTGCTGCCACAGCAAAGGTGCGAGCGGGGAAAAGTGATGCTGGTCCTCACTGCCTCCTGGAACCCCTTCAAATGCCCCAGACAGTTTGGCCCTCTCTGCTTTCCTGCGCACTCTATCCTCAAAAGCATCTTTTTTCACTCTTGGCAGCCTCCCCAGCAAAAAAGACAAACGTCCAGCTTTTGCTGCCACAGCAAAGGTGCCAGCTCGGAAAAGTCATGCTGGTCCTCACTACCTCCAGGAACCCCTTCAAATGCCCCAGAGACTTTGGCACTCTCTTCTTTTTTGCGCACTCTATCCTCAAAAGCACCTTTTTTCACTCTCGGCAGCCTCCGCAGCAAAAAAGGCAAACGTCCAGCTTTTGCTGCCAGCAAAGGTTCCAGCTCGGAAAAGTGATGCTGGTCCTCACTGCATCCTGGAACCCCTTCAAATGCCCCAGACAATTTGGCCCTCTCTGCTTTCCTGCACACTCTATCCTCAAAAGCACCGTTTTTCACTCTCGGCAGCCTCTGCAGCAAAAAAGACAAACGTCCAGCTTTTGCTGCCACAGCAAAGGTGCCAGCGCGGAAAAGTGATGCTGGTCCTCACTGCCTCCTGGAACCCCTTCAAATGCCCCAGACAATTTGGCCCTCTCTGCTTTCCTGCGCACAATATCCTCAAAAGCACCTTTTTTCACTCTCGGCAGCCTCCCCAGCAAAAAAGACAATTGTCCAGCTTTTGCTGCCACAGCAAAGTTGCCAGCGGGGAAAAGTCATGCTGGTCCTCACTGCCTCCTGGAACCCCTTCAAATGCCCCAGACAATTTGGCCCTCTCTGCTTTCCTGCGCACTCTGTCGTCAAAAGCACTTTTTTTCACTCTCAGCAGCCTCTGCAGCAAAAAAGACAAACGTCCAGCTTTTACTGCTACAGCAAAGGTTCCAGCGGGGAAAAGTGATGCTGGTCCTCACTGCCTCCTGGAACCCCTTCAAATGCCTCATACAATTTGGCGCTCTCTGCTTTCTTGCGGACCCTATCCTCAAAAGCATCTTTTTTCATGCTCGGCAGCCTCCCCAGCAAAAAAGACAAACGTCCAGCTTTTGCTGCCACAGCAAAGGTGCCAGCGGGGAAAAGTGATAATGGTCCTCACTGCCTCCTGGAACCCCTTCAAATGCCCCAGACACTTTGGCCCTCTCTGCTTTCCTGCACAGAATATACTCAAAAGCACCTTTTTTCACTCTTGGCAGCCTCCGCAGCAAAAAGGAAAAACGTCCAGCTTTTGCTGCCACAGCAAAGGTGCGAGCGGGGAAAAGTCATGCTGGTCCTCACTGCCTCCTGGAACCCCTTCAAATGCCCCAGACAATTTGGCCTTCTCTGCTTTCCTGCGCACTCTATCCTCAAAAGCACCTTTTTTCACTCTCGGCAGCCTCCCCAGCAAAAAAGACAAACGTCCAGCTTTTGCTGCCACAGCAAAGGTGCCAGCGGGGAAAAGTCATGCTGGTCCTCACTGCCTCCTGGAACCTGTTCAAATGCCCCAGACAATTTGGCCCTCTCTGCTTTCCTGCGCACTCTATCCTCAAAAGCACCTTTTTTCACTCTCGGCAGCCTCCCCAGCAAAAAAGACAAACGTCCAGCTTTTGCTGCCACAGCAAAGGTGCCAGCGGGGAAAACTCATGCTGGTCCTCACTGCCTCCTGGAACCCCTTCAAATGCCCCAGACAATTTGGCCCTCTCTGCTTTCCTGCGCACTCTATCCTCAAAAGCACCTTTTTTCACTCTCGGCAGCCTCAGCAGCAAAAAAGACAAACGTCCAGCTTTTGCTGCCACAGCAAAGGTGCCAGCGGGGAAAAGTCATGCTGGTCCTCACTGTCTCCTGGAACCCCTTCAAATGCCACAGACAGTTGGGCCCTCTCTGCTTTCCTGCGCACTCTATCCTCAAAAGCACCTTTTTTCACTCTCGGCAGCCTCCGCATCAAAAAAGACAAACGTCCAGCTTTTGCTGCCACAGCAAAGGTGCCAGCGGGGAAAAGTCATGCTGGTCCTCACTGCCTCCTGGAACCCCTTCAAATGCCCCAGACAATTTGGCCCTCTCTGCTTTCCTGCGCACTCTGTCGTCAAAAGCACTTTTTTTCACTCTCGGCAGCCTCCCCAGCAAAAAAGACAAACGTCCAGTTTTTGCTGCCACAGCAAAGGTGCCAGCGGTGAAAAGTGATGCAGATCCTCACTGCCTCCTGGAACCCCTTCAAATGCTTCATACAATTGGGCCCTCTCTGCTTTCCTGCTCACTCTATACTCAAAAGCACATTTTTCACTCTCGGCAGCCTCCCCAGCAAAAAAGACAAACGTCCAGCTTTTGCTGCCACAGCAAAGGTGCCAGCGGGGAAAAGTCATGCTGGTCCTCACTACCTCCTGGAACCCCTTCAAATGCCCCAGACAATTTCGCCCTCTCTGCTTTCCTGCGGACCCTATCCTCAAAAGCATCTTTTTTCATGCTCGGCAGCCTCCGCATCAAAAAAGAAAAACGTCCAGCTTTTGCTGCCACAGCAAAGGTGCCAGCGGGGAAAAGTGATGCTGGTCCTCACTGCCTCCTGGAACCCCTTCAAATGCCCCAGACAATTTGGCCCTCTCTGCTTTCCTGCGCAGAATATACTCAAAAGCACCTTTTTTCACTCTTGGCAGCCTCCGCAGCTAAAAGGAAAAACGTCCAGCTTTTGCTGCCACAGCAAAGGTGCGAGCGGGGAAAAGTGATGCTGGTCCTCACTGCCTCCTGGAACCCCTTCAAATGCCCCAGACAGTTTGGCCCTCTCTGCTTTCCTGCGCACTCTATCCTCAAAAGCATCTTTTTTCACTCTTGGCAGCCTCCCCAGCAAAAAAGACAAACGTCCAGCTTTTGCTGCCACAGCAAAGGTGCCAGCTCGGAAAAGTCATGCTGGTCCTCACTACCTCCAGGAACCCCTTCAAATGCCCCAGAGACTTTGGCACTCTCTTCTTTTTTGCGCACTCTATCCTCAAAAGCACCTTTTTTCACTCTCGGCAGCCTCCGCAGCAAAAAAGGCAAACGTCCAGCTTTTGCTGCCAGCAAAGGTTCCAGCTCGGAAAAGTGATGCTGGTCCTCACTGCATCCTGGAACCCCTTCAAATGCCCCAGACAATTTGGCCCTCTCTGCTTTCCTGCGCACAATATCCTCAAAAGCACCTTTTTTCACTCTCGGCAGCCTCCCCAGCAAAAAAGACAATTGTCCAGCTTTTGCTGCCACAGCAAAGTTGCCAGCGGGGAAAAGTCATGCTGGTCCTCACTGCCTCCTGGAACCCCTTCAAATGCCCCAGACAATTTGGCCCTCTCTGCTTTCCTGCGCACGCTGTCGTCAAAAGCACTTTTTTTCACTCTCGGCAGCCTCCCCAGCAAAAAAGACAAACGTCCAGTTTTTGCTGCCACAGCAAAGGTGCCAGCGGTGAAAAGTGATGCAGATCCTCACTGCCTCCTGGAACCCCTTCAAATGCCCCATACAATTGGGCCCTCTCTGCTTTCCTGCTCACTCTATACTCAAAAGCACCTTTTTTCACTCTCGGCAGCCTCCCCAGCAAAAAAGAAAAACGTCCAGCTTTTGCTGCCACAGCAAAGGTGCCAGCGGGGAAAAGTCATGCTGGTCCTCACTACCTCCTGGAACCCCTTCAAATGCCCCAGACAATTTGGCCCTCTCTGCTTTCCTGCGGACCCTATCCTCAAAAGCACCTTTTTTCACTCTCAGCAGCCTCTGCAGCAAAAAAGACAAACGTCCAGCTTTTACTGCTACAGCAAAGGTGCCAGCGGGGAAAAGTGATGCTGGTCCTCACTGCCTCCTGGAACCCCTTCAAATGCCTCATACAATTTGGCGCTCTCTGCTTTCTTGCGGACCCTATACTCAAAAGCATCTTTTTTCATGCTCGGCAGCCTCCCCAGCAAAAAAGACAAACGTCCAGCTTTTGCTGCCACAGCAAAGGTGCCAGCGGGGAAAAGTGATAATGGTCCTCACTGCCTCCTGGAACCCCTTCAAATGCCCCAGACACTTTGGCCCTCTCTGCTTTCCTGCGCAGAATATACTCAAAAGCACCTTTTTTCACTCTTGGCAGTTTCCGCAGCAAAAAGGAAAAACGTCCAGCTTTTGCAGCCACAGCAAAGGTGCCAGCGGGGAAAACTCATGCTGGTCCTCACTGCCTCCTGGAACCCCTTCAAATGCCCCAGACAATTTGGCCTTCTCTGCTTTCCTGCGCACTCTATCCTCAAAAGCACCTTTTTTCACTCTCGGCAGCCTCCCCAGCAAAAAAGACAAACGTCCAGCTTTTGCTGCCACAGCAAAGGTGCCAGCGGGGAAAAGTCATGCTGGTCCTCACTGCCTCCTGGAACCTGTTCAAATGCCCCAGACAATTTGGCCCTCTCTGCTTTCCTGCGCACTCTATCCTCAAAAGCACCTTTTTTCACTCTCGGCAGCCTCCCCAGCAAAAAAGACAAACGTCCAGCTTTTGCTGCCACAGCAAAGGTGCCAGCGGGGAAAACTCATGCTGGTCCTCACTGCCTCCTGGAACCCCTTCAAATGCCCCAGACAATTTGGCCCTCTCTGCTTTCCTGCGCACTCTATCCTCAAAAGCACCTTTTTTCACTCTCGGCAGCCTCAGCAGCAAAAAAGACAAACGTCCAGCTTTTGCTGCCACAGCAAAGGTGCCAGCGGGGAAAAGTCATGCTGGTCCTCACTGTCTCCTGGAACCCCTTCAAATGCCACAGACAGTTGGGCCCTCTCTGCTTTCCTGCGCACTCTATCCTCAAAAGCACCTTTTTTCACTCTCGGCAGCCTCCGCATCAAAAAAGACAAACGTCCAGCTTTTGCTGCCACAGCAAAGGTGCCAGCGGGGAAAAGTCATGCTGGTCCTCACTGCCTCCTGGAACCCCTTCAAATGCCCCAGACAATTTGGCCCTCTCTGCTTTCCTGCGCACTCTGTCGTCAAAAGCACTTTTTTTCACTCTCGGCAGCCTCCCCAGCAAAAAAGACAAACGTCCAGTTTTTGCTGCCACAGCAAAGGTGCCAGCGGTGAAAAGTGATGCAGATCCTCACTGCCTCCTGGAACCCCTTCAAATGCTTCATACAATTGGGCCCTCTCTGCTTTCCTGCTCACTCTATACTCAAAAGCACATTTTTCACTCTCGGCAGCCTCCCCAGCAAAAAAGACAAACGTCCAGCTTTTGCTGCCACAGCAAAGGTGCCAGCGGGGAAAAGTCATGCTGGTCCTCACTACCTCCTGGAACCCCTTCAAATGCCCCAGACAATTTCGCCCTCTCTGCTTTCCTGCGGACCCTATCCTCAAAAGCATCTTTTTTCATGCTCGGCAGCCTCCGCATCAAAAAAGACAAACGTCCAGCTTTTGCTGCCACAGCAAAGGTGCCAGCGGGGAAAAGTGATGCTGGTCCTCACTGCCTCCTGGAACCCCTTCAAATGCCCCAGACAATTTGGCCCTCTCTGCTTTCCTGCGCAGAATATACTCAAAAGCACCTTTTTTCACTCTTGGCAGCCTCCGCAGCTAAAAGGAAAAACGTCCAGCTTTTGCTGCCACAGCAAAGGTGCGAGCAAGGAAAAGTGATGCTGGTCCTCACTGCCTCCTGGAACCCCTTCAAATGCCCCAGACAGTTTGGCCCTCTCTGCTTTCCTGCGCACTCTATCCTCAAAAGCATCTTTTTTCACTCTTGGCAGCCTCCCCAGCAAAAAAGACAAACGTCCAGCTTTTGCTGCCACAGCAAAGGTGCCAGCTCGGAAAAGTCATGCTGGTCCTCACTACCTCCAGGAACCCCTTCAAATGCCCCAGAGACTTTGGCACTCTCTTCTTTTTTGCGCACTCTATCCTCAAAAGCACCTTTTTTCACTCTCTACAGCCTCCGCAGCAAAAAAGGCAAACGTCCAGCTTTTGCTGCCAGCAAAGGTTCCAGCTCGGAAAATTGATGCTGGTCCTCACTGCATCCTGGAACCCCTTCAAATGCCCCAGACAATTTGGCCCTCTCTGCTTTCCTGCACACTCTATCCTCAAAAGCACCGTTTTTCACTCTCGGCAGCCTCTGCAGCAAAAAAGACAAACGTCCAGCTTTTGCTGCCACAGCAAAGGTGCCAGCGGGGAAAAGTTATGCTGGTCCTCACTGCCTCCTGGAACCCCTTCAAATGCCCCAGACAATTTGGCCCTCTCTGCTTTCCTGCGCACAATATCCTCAAACCACCTTTTTTCAGTCTTGGCAGCCTCAGCAGCAAAAAAGAAAAACGTCCAGCTTTTGCTGCCACAGCAAAGGTGCCAGCGGGGAAAAGTCATGCTGGTCCTCACTGCCTCCTGGAACCCCTTCAAATGCCCCAGACAATTGGGCCCTCTCTGCTTTCCTGCGCACTCTGTCGTCAAAAGCACTGTTTTTCACTCTCGGCAGCCTCCCCAGCAAAAAAGACAAACGTCCAGCTTTTGCTGCCACAGCAAAGGTGCCAGCGGGGAAAACTCATGCTGGTCCTCACTGCCTCCTGGAACCCCTTCAAATACCCCAGACAATTTGGCCCTCTCTGCTTTCCTGCGCACTCTATCCTCAAAAGCACCTTTTTTCACTCTCGGCAGCCTCCTCAGCAAAAAAGACAAACGTCCAGCTTTTGCTGCCACAGCAAAGGTGCCAGCGGGGAATAGTCATGCTGGTCCTCACTGCCTCCTGGAACCCCTTCAAATGCCCCAGACAATTTGGCACTCTCTGCTTTCTTGCGGACCCTATCCTCAAAAGCACATTTTTTCATGCTCGGCATCCTCCGCAGCAAAAAAGGCAAACGTCCAGCTTTTGCTGCCAGCAAAGGTGCCAGCGGGGAAAAGTGATGCTGGTCCTCACTGACTCCTGGAACCCCTTCAAATGCCCCAGACAATTTGGCCCTCTCTGCTTTCCTGCGCACTCTATCCTCAAAAGCACCTTTTTTCACTCTCGGCAGCCTCCGCAGCAAAAAAGACAAACGTCCAGCTTTTGCTGCCACAGCAAAGGTGCCAGCGGGGAAAACTGATGCTGGTCTTCACTGCCTCCTGGAACCCCTTCAAATGCCCCAGACAATTGGGCCCTCTCTTCTTTCCTGCACACTCTATCCTCAAAAGCACCGTTTTTCACTCTCGGCAGCCTCAGCAGCAAAAAAGACAAACGTCCATCTTTTGCTGCCACAGCAAAGGTGCCAGCTCGGAAAAGTCATGCTGGTCCTCACTGCCTCCTGGAACCCCTTCAAATGCCCCAGACAATTTGGCCCTCTCTGCTTTCCTGCGCACAATATCCTCAAAAGCACCTTTTTTCACTCTTGGCAGCCTCCCCAGCAAAAAAGACAAACGTCCAGCTTTTGCTGCCACAGCAAAGTTGCCAGCGGGGAAAAGTCATGCTGGTCCTCACTGCCTCCTGGAACCCCTTCAAATGCCCCAGACAATTTGGCCCTCTCTGCTTTCCTGCGCACTCTATCCTCAAAAGCACCTTTTTTCACTCTCGGCAGCCTCCCCAGCAAAAAAGACAAACGTCCAGCTTTTGCTGCCACAGCAAAGGTGCCAGCGGGGAAAAGTCATGCTGGTCCTCACTACCTCCTGGAACCCCTTCAAATGCCCCAGACAATTTGGCCCTCTCTGCTTTCCTGCGGACCCTATCCTCAAAAGCACCTTTTTTCACTCTCAGCAGCCTCTGCAGCAAAAAAGACAAACGTCCAGCTTTTGCTGCCACAGCAAAGGTGCCAGCGGGGAAAAGTCATGCTGGTCCTCACTGCCTCCTGGAACCCCTTCAAATGCCTCATACAATTTGGCGCTCTCTGCTTTCTTGCGGACCCTATCCTCAAAAGCATCTTTTTTCATGCTCGGCAGCCTCCGCAGCAAAAAAACAAACGTCCAGCTTTTGCTGCCACAGCAAAGCTGCCAGCAAAGAAAACTCATGCTGGTCCTCACTGCCTCCTGGAACCCCTTCAAATGCACCAGACAATTTGGCCCTCTCTGCTTTCCTGAGCACTCTATCCTCAAAAGCACCTTTTTTCACTCTTGGCAGCCTCCCCAGCAAAAAAGACAAACGTCCAGCTTTTGCTGCCACAGCAAAGGTGCCAGCGGGGAAAAGTCATGCTGGTCCTCACTGCCTCCTGGAACCCCTTCAAATGCCCCAGACAATTTGGCCCTCTCTGCTTTCCTGCGCACTCTATCCTCAAAAGCACCTTTTTTCACTCTCGGCAGCCTCCCCATCAAAAAAGACAAATGTCCAGCTTTTGCTGCCACAGCAAAGGTGCCAGCGGGGAAAACTCATGCTGGTCCTCACTGCCTCCTGGAACACCTTCAAATACCCCATACAATTTGGTCCTCTCTGCTTTCCTGCGCACTCTAGCCTCAAAAGCACCTTTTTTCACTCTCCGCAGCTTCCGCAGCAAAAAAGACAAACGTCCAGCTTTTGCTGCCACAGCAAAGGTGCCAGCGGGGAAAAGTCATGCTGGTCCTCACTGCCTCCTGGAACCCCTTCAAATGCCCCAGACAATTTGGCACTCTCTGCTTTCTTGCGGACCCTATCCTCAAAAGCACATTTTTTCATGCTCGGCAGCCTCCGCAGCAAAAAAGGCAAACGTCCAGCTTTTGCTGCCAGCAAAGGTGCCAGCGGGGAAAAGTGATGCTGGTCCTCACTGCCTCCTGGAACCCCTTCAAATGCCCCAGACAATTTGGCCCTCTCTGCTTTCCTGCGCACTCTATCCTCAAAAGCACCTTTTTTCACTCTCGGCAGCCTCCACAGCAAAAAAGACAAACGTCCACCTTTTGCTGCCACAGCAAAGGTGCCAGCGGGGAAAACTGATGCTGGTCTTCACTGCCTCCTGGAACCCCTTCAAATGCCCCAGACAATTGGGCCCTCTCTGCTTTCCTGCTCACTCTATACTCAAAAGCACCTTTTTTCACTCTCGGCAGCCTCCCCAGCAAAAAAGACAAACGTCCAGCTTTTGCTGCCACAGCAAAGGTGCCAGCGGGGAAAAGTCATGCTGGTCCTCACTACCTCCTGGAACCCCTTCAAATGCCCCAGACAATTTGGCCCTCTCTGCTTTCCTGCGCAGAATATACTCAAAAGCACCTTTTTTCACTCTTGGCAGCCTCCGCAGCAAAAAGGAAAAACGTCCAGCTTTTGCTGCCACAGCAAAGGTGCGAGCGGGGAAAAGTCATGCTGGTCCTCACTGCCTCCTGGAACCCCTTCAAATGCCCCAGACAATTTGGCCTTCTCTGCTTTCCTGCGCACTCTATCCTCAAAAGCACCTTTTTTCACTCTCGGCAGCCTCCCCAGCAAAAAAGACAAACGTCCAGCTTTTGCTGCCACAGCAAAGGTGCCAGCGGGGAAAAGTCATGCTGGTCCTCACTGCCTCCTGGAACCTGTTCAAATGCCCCAGACAATTTGGCCCTCTCTGCTTTCCTGCGCACTCTATCCTCAAAAGCACCTTTTTTCACTCTCGGCATCCTCCCCAGCAAAAAAGACAAACGTCCAGCTTTTGCTGCCACAGCAAAGGTGCCAGCGGGGAAAACTCATGCTGGTCCTCACTGCCTCCTGGAACCCCTTCAAATGCCCCAGACAATTTGGCCCTCTCTGCTTTCCTGCGCACTCTATCCTCAAAAGCACCTTTTTTCACTCTCGGCAGCCTCAGCAGCAAAAAAGACAAACGTCCAGCTTTTGCTGCCACAGCAAAGGTGCCAGCGGGGAAAAGTCATGCTGGTCCTCACTGTCTCCTGGAACCCCTTCAAATGCCACAGACAGTTGGGCCCTCTCTGCTTTCCTGCGCACTCTATCCTCAAAAGCACCTTTTTTCACTCTCGGCAGCCTCCGCATCAAAAAAGACAAACGTCCAGCTTTTGCTGCCACAGCAAAGTTGCCAGCGGGGAAAAGTCATGCTGGTCCTCACTGCCTCCTGGAACCCCTTCAAATGCCCCAGACAATTG
>NW_028128400.1:0-20505 GCF_965231255.1 Vanellus vanellus
GGCATTTGAAGGGGTTCCAGGAGGCAGTGAGGACCAGCATCACTTTTCCCCACTGGCACCTTTGCTGTGGCAGCAAAAGCTGGACGTTTGTCTTTTTTGCTGCGGAGGGCGCCAAAAGTGAAAAAAGGTGCTTTTGAGGATAGAGTCGGCAGGAAAGCAGAGTAGGCCAAATTGTGTGGGGCATTTGAAGGGGTTCCAGGAGGCAGTGAGGACCAGCATCAATTTTCCCCACTGGCACCTTTGCTGTGGCAGCAAAAGCTGGACGTTTGTCTTTTTTGCTCCAAACAGCGCCGAAAGTGAAAAAAGGTGCTTTTGAGGCTAGAGTGGGCAGGAAAGCATAGAGGGCCAAATTGTGTGAGGCATTCGAAGGGGTTCCAGGAGGCAGTGAGGACCAGCATCACTTTTCCCCGCTGGCACCTTTGCTGTGGCAGCAAAAGCTGGACGTTTGTCTTTTTTGCTCCAAACAGCGGTAAAAGTGAAAAAAGGTGCTTTTGAGGCTAGAGTGCGCAGGAAAGCAGAGAGGGCCAAATTGTGTGGGGCATTCGAAGGGGTTCCAGGAGGCAGTGAGGACCAGCATCACTTTTCCCCGCTGGCACCTTTGCTGTGGCAGCAAAAGCTGGACGTTTGTCTTTTTTGCTCCAAACAGCGCCGAAAGTGAAAAAAGGTGCTTTTGAGGCTAGAGTCGGCAGGAAAGCAGAGAGGGCCAAATTGTGTGGGGCATTTGAAGGGGTTCCAGGAGGCAGTGAGGACCAGCATCACTTTTCCCCACTGGCACCTTTGCTGTGGCAGCAAAAGCTGGACGTTTGTCTTTTTTGCTGCGGAGGGCGCCAAAAGTGAAAAAAGGTGCTTTTGAGGATAGAGTCGGCAGGAAAGCAGAGAGGTCCAAATTGTGTGGGGCATTTGAAGGGGTTCCAGGAGGCAGTGAGGACCAGCATCACTTTTCCCCACTGGCACCTTTGCTGTGGCAGCAAAAGCTGGACGTTTGTCTTTTTTGCTCCAAACAGCGCCGAAAGTGAAAAAAGGTGCTTTTGAGGATAGAGTGCGCAGGAAAGCAGAGAGGGCCAAATTGTGTGGGGCATTTGAAGGGGTTCCAGGAGGCAGTGAGGACCAGCATGACTTTTCCCCGCTGGCACCTTTGCTGTGGCAGCAAAAGCTGGACGTTTGTCTTTTTTGCTCCAAACAGCGCCGAAAGTGAAAAATGTGCTTTTGAGGCTAGAGTCGGCAGGAAAGCAGAGAGGGCCAAATTGTGTGGGGCATTTGAAGGGGTTCCAGGAGGCAGTGAGGACCAGCATCACTTTTCCCCACTGGCACCTTTGCTGTGGCAGCAAAAGCTGGACGTTTGTCTTTTTTGCTGCGGAGGGCGCCAAAAGTGAAAAAAGGTGCTTTTGAGGATAGAGTCGGCAGGAAAGCAGAGAGGGCCAAATTGTGTGGGGCATTTGAAGGGGTTCCAGGAGGCAGTGAGGACCAGCATCACTTTTCCCCACTGGCACCTTTGCTGTGGCAGCAAAAGCTGGACGTTTGTCTTTTTTGCTCCAAACAGCGCCGAAAGTGAAAAAAGGTGCTTTTGAGGCTAGAGTGGGCAGGAAAGCAGAGAGGGCCAAATTGTGTGGGGCATTCGAAGGGGTTCCAGGAGGCAGTGAGGACCAGCATCACTTTTCCCCGCTGGCACCTTTGCTGTGGCAGCAAAAGCTGGACGTTTGTCTTTTTTGCTCCAAACAGCACCGAAAGTGAAAAAAGGTGCTTTTGAGGCTAGAGTGGGCAGGAAAGCAGAGAGGGCCAAATTGTGTGGGGCATTCGAAGGGGTTCCAGGAGGCAGTGAGGACCAGCATCACTTTTCCCCGCTGGCACCTTTGCTGTGGCAGCAAAAGCTGGACGTTTGTCTTTTTTGCTCCAAACAGCGCCGAAAGTGAAAAAAGGTGCTTTTGAGGATAGAGTTGGCAGGAAAGCAGAGAAGGCCAAATTGTGTGGGGCATTTGAAGGGGTTCCAGGAGGCAGTGAGGGACCAGCATCACTTTTCCCCGCTGGCACCTTTGCTGTGGCAGCAAAAGCTGGACGTTTGTCTTTTTTGCTCCAAACAGCGGCGAAAGTGAAAAAAGGTGCTTTTGAGGCTCGAGTCGGCAGGAAAGCAGAGAGGGCCAAATTGTGTGGGGCATTTGAAGGGGTTCCAGGAGGCAGTGAGGACCAGCATCACTTTTCCCCGCTGGCACCTTTGCTGTGGCAGCAAAAGCTGGACGTTTGTCTTTTTTGCTCCAAACAGCGCCGAAAGTGAAAAAAGGTGCTTTTGAGGCTAGAGTGGGCAGGAAAGCAGAGAGGGCCAAATTGTGTGGGGCATTCGAAGGGGTTCCAGGAGGCAGTGAGGACCAGCATCACTTTTCCCCGCTGGCACCTTTGCTGTGGCAGCAAAAGCTGGACGTTTGTCTTTTTTGCTCCAAACAGCACCGAAAGTGAAAAAAGGTGCTTTTGAGGCTAGAGTGGGCAGGAAAGCAGAGAGGGCCAAATTGTGTGGGGCATTCGAAGGGGTTCCAAGAGGCAGTGAGGACCAGCATCACTTTTCCCCGCTGGCACCTTTGCTGTGGCAGCAAAAGCTGGACGTTTGTCTTTTTTGCTCCAAACAGCGCCGAAAGTGAAAAAAGGTGCTTTTGAGGCTAGAGTCGGCAGGAAAGCAGAGAGGGCCAAATTGTGTGGGGCATTTGAAGGGGTTCCAGGAGGCAGTGAGGACCAGCATCACTTTTCCCCGCTGGCACCTTTGCTGTGGCAGCAAAAGATGGACGTTTGTCTTTTTTGCTCCAAACAGCGCCCAAAGTGAAAAATGTGCTTTTGAGGCTAGAGTGGGCAGGAAAGCAGAGAGGGCCAAATTGTGTGGGGCATTTGAAGGGGTTCCAGGAGGCAGTGAGGACCAGCATCACTTTTCCCCGCTGGCACCTTTGCTGTGGCAGCAAAAGCTGGACGTTTGTCTTTTTTGCTCCAAACAGCGCCGAAAGTGAAAAAAGGTGCTTTTGAGGATAGAGTCGGCAGGAAAGCAGAGAGGGCCAAATTGTGTGGGCCATTTGAAGGGGTTCCAGGAGGCAGTGAGGACCAGCATCACTTTTCCCTGCTGGCACCTTTGCTGTGGCAGCAAAAGCTGGACGTTTGTCTTTTTTGCTCCAAACAGCGCCGAAAGTGAAAAAAGGTGCTTTTGAGGCTAGAGTCGGCAGGAAAGCAGAGAGGGCCAAATTGTGTGGGGCATTTGAAGGGGTTCCAGGAGGCAGTGAGGACCAGCATGACTTTTCCCCGCTGGCGCCTTTGCTGTGGCAGCAAAAGCTGGACGTTTGTCTTTTTTGCTCCAAACAGCGCCGAAAGTGAAAAAAGGTGCTTTTGAGGCTAGAGTGCGCAGGAAAGCAGAGAGGGCCAAATTGTGTGGGGCATTTGAAGGGGTTCCAGGAGGCAGTGAGGACCAGCATCACTTTTCCCCGCTGGAACCTTTGCTGTGGCAGCAAAAGCTGGACGTTTGTCTTTTTTGCTCCAAACAGCGCCGAAAGTGAAAAAAGGTGCTTTTGAGGATAGAGTCGGCAGGAAAGCAGAGAGGGCCAAATTGTGTGGGGCATTTGAAGGGGTTCCAGGAGGCAGTGAGGACCAGCATCACTTTTCCCCACTGGCACCTTTGCTGTGGCAGCAAAAGCTGGACGTTTGTCTTTTTTGCTGCGGAGGGCGCCAAAAGTGAAAAAAGGTGCTTTTGAGGATAGAGTCGGCAGGAAAGCAGAGTAGGCCAAATTGTGTGGGGCATTTGAAGGGGTTCCAGGAGGCAGTGAGGACCAGCATCAATTTTCCCCACTGGCACCTTTGCTGTGGCAGCAAAAGCTGGACGTTTGTCTTTTTTGCTCCAAACAGCGCCGAAAGTGAAAAAAGGTGCTTTTGAGGATAGAGTGGGCAGGAAAGCAGAGAGGGCCAAATTGTGTGGGGCATTTGAAGGGGTTCCAGGAGGCAGTGAGGACCAGCATCACTTTTCCCCGCTGGCACCTTTGCTGTGGCAGCAAAAGCTGGACGTTTGTCTTTTTTGCTCCAAACAGCGGTAAAAGTGAAAAAAGGTGCTTTTGAGGCTAGAGTGCGCAGGAAAGCAGAGAGGGCCAAATTGTGTGGGGCATTCGAAGGGGTTCCAGGAGGCAGTGAGGACCAGCATCACTTTTCCCCGCTGGCACCTTTGCTGTGGCAGCAAAAGCTGGACGTTTGTCTTTTTTGCTCCAAACAGCGCCGAAAGTGAAAAAAGGTGCTTTTGAGGCTAGAGTGCGCAGGAAAGCAGAGAGGGCCAAATTGTGTGGGGCATTTGAAGGGGTTCCAGGAGGCAGTGAGGACCAGCATCACTTTTCCCCACTGGCACCTTTGCTGTGGCAGCAAAAGCTGGACGTTTGTCTTTTTTGCTGCGGAGGGCGCCAAAAGTGAAAAAAGGTGCTTTTGAGGATAGAGTCGGCAGGAAAGCAGAGAGGGCCAAATTGTGTGGGGCATTTGAAGGGGTTCCAGGAGGCAGTGAGGACCAGCATCACTTTTCCCCACTGGCACCTTTGCTGTGGCAGCAAAAGCTGGACGTTTGTCTTTTTTGCTCCAAACAGCGCCGAAAGTGAAAAAAGGTGCTTTTGAGGCTAGAGTGGGCAGGAAAGCAGAGAGGGCCAAATTGTGTGGGGCATTCGAAGGGGTTCCAGGAGGCAGTGAGGACCAGCATCACTTTTCCCCGCTGGCACCTTTGCTGTGGCAGCAAAAGCTGGACGTTTGTCTTTTTTGCTCCAAACAGCGCCGAAAGTGAAAATAGGTGCTTTTGAGGCTAGAGTGGGCAGGAAAGCAGAGAGGGCCAAATTGTGTGGGGCATTCGAAGGGGTTCCAGGAGGCAGTGAGGACCAGCATCACTTTTCCCCGCTGCCACCTTTGCTGTGGCAGCAAAAGCTGGACGTTTGTCTTTTTTGCTCCAAACAGCGCCGAAAGTGAAAAAAGGTGCTTTTGAGGATAGAGTCTGCAGGAAAGCAGAGAGGGCCAAATTGTGTGGGGCATTTGAAGGGGTTCCAGGAGGCAGTGAGCACCAGCATGACTTTTCCCCGCTGGCACCTTTGCTGTGGCAGCAAAAGCTGGACGTTTGTCTTTTTTGCTCCAAACAGCGCCGAAAGTGAAAAAAGGTGCTTTTGAGGCTAGAGTATGCAGGAAAGAAGAGAGGGCCAAATTGTGTGGGGCATTTGAAGGGGTTCCAGGAGGCAGTGAGGACCAGCATCACTTTTCCCCGCTGGCACCTTTGCTGTGGCAGCAAAAGCTGGACGTTTGTCTTTTTTGCTCCAAACAGCGCCGAAAGTGAAAAAAGGTGCTTTTGAGGATAGAGTCTGCAGGAAAGCAGAGAGGGCCAAATTGTGTGGGGCATTTGAAGGGGTTCCAGGAGGCAGTGACGACCAGCATCACTTTTCCCCGCTGGCACCTTTGCTGTGGCAGCAAAAGCTGGACGTTTGTCTTTTTTGCTCCAAACAGCGCCGAAAGTGAAAAAAGGTGCTTTTGAGGATAGAGTGCGCAGGAAAGCAGAGAGGGCCAAATTGTGTGGGGCATTTGAAGGGGTTCCAGGAGGCAGTGAGGACCAGCATCACTTTTCCCCACTGGCACCTTTGCTGTGGCAGCAAAAGCTGGACGTTTGTCTTTTTTGCTGCGGAGGGCGCCAAAAGTGAAAAAAGGTGCTTTTGAGGATAGAGTCGGCAGGAAAGCAGAGTAGGCCAAATTGTGTGGGGCATTTGAAGGGGTTCCAGGAGGCAGTGAGGACCAGCATCAATTTTCCCCACTGGCACCTTTGCTGTGGCAGCAAAAGCTGGACGTTTGTCTTTTTTGCTCCAAACAGCGCCGAAAGTGAAAAAAGGTGCTTTTGAGGCTAGAGTGGGCAGGAAAGCATAGAGGGCCAAATTGTGTGAGGCATTCGAAGGGGTTCCAGGAGGCAGTGAGGACCAGCATCACTTTTCCCCGCTGGCACCTTTGCTGTGGCAGCAAAAGCTGGACGTTTGTCTTTTTTGCTCCAAACAGCGGTAAAAGTGAAAAAAGGTGCTTTTGAGGCTAGAGTGCGCAGGAAAGCAGAGAGGGCCAAATTGTGTGGGGCATTCGAAGGGGTTCCAGGAGGCAGTGAGGACCAGCATCACTTTTCCCCGCTGGCACCTTTGCTGTGGCAGCAAAAGCTGGACGTTTGTCTTTTTTGCTCCAAACAGCGCCGAAAGTGAAAAAAGGTGCTTTTGAGGCTAGAGTCGGCAGGAAAGCAGAGAGGGCCAAATTGTGTGGGGCATTTGAAGGGGTTCCAGGAGGCAGTGAGGACCAGCATCACTTTTCCCCACTGGCACCTTTGCTGTGGCAGCAAAAGCTGGACGTTTGTCTTTTTTGCTGCGGAGGGCGCCAAAAGTGAAAAAAGGTGCTTTTGAGGATAGAGTCGGCAGGAAAGCAGAGAGGTCCAAATTGTGTGGGGCATTTGAAGGGGTTCCAGGAGGCAGTGAGGACCAGCATCACTTTTCCCCACTGGCACCTTTGCTGTGGCAGCAAAAGCTGGACGTTTGTCTTTTTTGCTCCAAACAGCGCCGAAAGTGAAAAAAGGTGCTTTTGAGGATAGAGTGCGCAGGAAAGCAGAGAGGGCCAAATTGTGTGGGGCATTTGAAGGGGTTCCAGGAGGCAGTGAGGACCAGCATGACTTTTCCCCGCTGGCACCTTTGCTGTGGCAGCAAAAGCTGGACGTTTGTCTTTTTTGCTCCAAACAGCGCCGAAAGTGAAAAATGTGCTTTTGAGGCTAGAGTCGGCAGGAAAGCAGAGAGGGCCAAATTGTGTGGGGCATTTGAAGGGGTTCCAGGAGGCAGTGAGGACCAGCATCACTTTTCCCCACTGGCACCTTTGCTGTGGCAGCAAAAGCTGGACGTTTGTCTTTTTTGCTGCGGAGGGCGCCAAAAGTGAAAAAAGGTGCTTTTGAGGATAGAGTCGGCAGGAAAGCAGAGAGGGCCAAATTGTGTGGGGCATTTGAAGGGGTTCCAGGAGGCAGTGAGGACCAGCATCACTTTTCCCCACTGGCACCTTTGCTGTGGCAGCAAAAGCTGGACGTTTGTCTTTTTTGCTCCAAACAGCGCCGAAAGTGAAAAAAGGTGCTTTTGAGGCTAGAGTGGGCAGGAAAGCAGAGAGGGCCAAATTGTGTGGGGCATTCGAAGGGGTTCCAGGAGGCAGTGAGGACCAGCATCACTTTTCCCCGCTGGCACCTTTGCTGTGGCAGCAAAAGCTGGACGTTTGTCTTTTTTGCTCCAAACAGCACCGAAAGTGAAAAAAGGTGCTTTTGAGGCTAGAGTGGGCAGGAAAGCAGAGAGGGCCAAATTGTGTGGGGCATTCGAAGGGGTTCCAGGAGGCAGTGAGGACCAGCATCACTTTTCCCCGCTGGCACCTTTGCTGTGGCAGCAAAAGCTGGACGTTTGTCTTTTTTGCTCCAAACAGCGCCGAAAGTGAAAAAAGGTGCTTTTGAGGATAGAGTTGGCAGGAAAGCAGAGAAGGCCAAATTGTGTGGGGCATTTGAAGGGGTTCCAGGAGGCAGTGAGGACCAGCATCACTTTTCCCCGCTGGCACCTTTGCTGTGGCAGCAAAAGCTGGACGTTTGTCTTTTTTGCTCCAAACAGCGGCGAAAGTGAAAAAAGGTGCTTTTGAGGCTCGAGTCGGCAGGAAAGCAGAGAGGGCCAAATTGTGTGGGGCATTTGAAGGGGTTCCAGGAGGCAGTGAGGACCAGCATCACTTTTCCCCGCTGGCACCTTTGCTGTGGCAGCAAAAGCTGGACGTTTGTCTTTTTTGCTCCAAACAGCGCCGAAAGTGAAAAAAGGTGCTTTTGAGGCTAGAGTGGGCAGGAAAGCAGAGAGGGCCAAATTGTGTGGGGCATTCGAAGGGGTTCCAGGAGGCAGTGAGGACCAGCATCACTTTTCCCCGCTGGCACCTTTGCTGTGGCAGCAAAAGCTGGACGTTTGTCTTTTTTGCTCCAAACAGCACCGAAAGTGAAAAAAGGTGCTTTTGAGGCTAGAGTGGGCAGGAAAGCAGAGAGGGCCAAATTGTGTGGGGCATTCGAAGGGGTTCCAAGAGGCAGTGAGGACCAGCATCACTTTTCCCCGCTGGCACCTTTGCTGTGGCAGCAAAAGCTGGACGTTTGTCTTTTTTGCTCCAAACAGCGCCGAAAGTGAAAAAAGGTGCTTTTGAGGCTAGAGTCGGCAGGAAAGCAGAGAGGGCCAAATTGTGTGGGGCATTTGAAGGGGTTCCAGGAGGCAGTGAGGACCAGCATCACTTTTCCCCGCTGGCACCTTTGCTGTGGCAGCAAAAGATGGACGTTTGTCTTTTTTGCTCCAAACAGCGCCCAAAGTGAAAAAAGGTGCTTTTGAGGCTAGAGTGGGCAGGAAAGCAGAGAGGGCCAAATTGTGTGGGGCATTTGAAGGGGTTCCAGGAGGCAGTGAGGACCAGCATCACTTTTCCCCGCTGGCACCTTTGCTGTGGCAGCAAAAGCTGGACGTTTGTCTTTTTTGCTCCAAAGAGCTCGGAAAGTGAAAAAAGGTGCTTTTGAGGCTAGAGTCGGCAGGAAAGCAGAGAGGTCCAAATTGTGTGGGACATTTGAAGGGGTTCCAGGAGGCAGTGAGGACCAGCATCACTTTTCCCCGCTGGCACCTTTGCTGTGGCAGCAAAAGCTGGACGTTTGTCTTTTTTGCTCCAAACAGCGCCGAAAGTGAAAAATGTGCTTTTGAGGCTAGAGTGGGCAGGAAAGCAGAGAGGGCCAAATTGTGTGGGGCATTTGAAGGGGTTCCAGGAGGCAGTGAGGACCAGCATCACTTTTCCCCGCTGGCACCTTTGCTGTGGCAGCAAAAGCTGGACGTTTGTCTTTTTTGCTCCAAACAGCGCCGAAAGTGAAAAAAGGTGCTTTTGAGGATAGAGTCGGCAGGAAAGCAGAGAGGGCCAAATTGTGTGGGCCATTTGAAGGGGTTCCAGGAGGCAGTGAGGACCAGCATCACTTTTCCCTGCTGGCACCTTTGCTGTGGCAGCAAAAGCTGGACGTTTGTCTTTTTTGCTCCAAACAGCGCCGAAAGTGAAAAAAGGTGCTTTTGAGGATAGAGTCGGCAGGAAAGCAGAGAGGGCCAAATTGTGTGGGGCATTTGAAGGGGTTCCAGGAGGCAGTGAGGACCAGCATCACTTTTCCCCACTGGCACCTTTGCTGTGGCAGCAAAAGCTGGACGTTTGTCTTTTTTGCTGCGGAGGGCGCCAAAAGTGAAAAAAGGTGCTTTTGAGGATAGAGTCGGCAGGAAAGCAGAGTAGGCCAAATTGTGTGGGGCATTTGAAGGGGTTCCAGGAGGCAGTGAGGACCAGCATCAATTTTCCCCACTGGCACCTTTGCTGTGGCAGCAAAAGCTGGACGTTTGTCTTATTTGCTCCAAACAGCGCCGAAAGTGAAAAAAGGTGCTTTTGAGGCTAGAGTGGGCAGGAAAGCAGAGAGGGCCAAATTGTGTGGGGCATTTGAAGGGGTTCCAGGAGGCAGTGAGGACCAGCATCACTTTTCCCCGCTGGCACCTTTGCTGTGGCAGCAAAAGCTGGACGTTTGTCTTTTTTCCTCCAAACAGCGGTAAAAGTGAAAAAAGGTGCTTTTGAGGCTAGAGTGGGCAGGAAAGCAGAGAGGGCCAAATTGTGTGGGGCATTCGAAGGGGTTCCAGGAGGCAGTGAGGACCAGCATCACTTTTCCCCGCTGGCACCTTTGCTGTGGCAGCAAAAGCTGGACGTTTGTCTTTTTTGCTCCAAACAGCGCCGAAAGTGAAAAAAGGTGCTTTTGAGGCTAGAGTCGGCAGGAAAGCAGAGAGGGCCAAATTGTGTGGGGCATTTGAAGGGGTTCCAGGAGGCAGTGAGGACCAGCATCACTTTTCCCCACTGGCACCTTTGCTGTGGCAGCAAAAGCTGGACGTTTGTCTTTTTTGCTCCAAACAGCGCCGAAAGTGAAAAAAGGTGCTTTTGAGGCTAGAGTGGGCAGGAAAGCAGAGAGGGCCAAATTGTGTGAGGCATTCGAAGGGGTTCCAGGAGGCAGTGAGGACCAGCATCACTTTTCCCCGCTGGCACCTTTGCTGTGGCAGCAAAAGCTGGACGTTTGTCTTTTTTGCTCCAAACAGCACCGAAAGTGAAAAAAGGTGCTTTTGAGGCTAGAGTGGGCAGGAAAGCAGAGAGGGCCAAATTGTGTGGGGCATTCGAAGGGGTTCCAGGAGGCAGTGAGGACCAGCATCAATTTTCCCCACTGGCACCTTTGCTGTGGCAGCAAAAGCTGGACGTTTGTCTTTTTTGCTCCAAACAGCGCCGAAAGTGAAAAAAGGTGCTTTTGAGGCTAGAGTGGGCAGGAAAGCAGAGAGGGCCAAATTGTGTGGGGCATTTGAAGGGGTTCCAGGAGGCAGTGAGGACCAGCATCACTTTTCCCCGCTGGCACCTTTGCTGTGGCAGCAAAAGCTGGACGTTTGTCTTTTTTGCTCCAAACAGCGGTAAAAGTGAAAAAAGGTGCTTTTGAGGCTAGAGTGCGCAGGAAAGCAGAGAGGGCCAAATTGTGTGGGGCATTTGAAGGGGTTCCAGGAGGCAGTGACGACCAGCATCACTTTTCCCCGCTGGCACCTTTGCTGTGGCAGCAAAAGCTGGACGTTTGTCTTTTTTGCTCCAAACAGCGCCGAAAGTGAAAAAAGGTGCTTTTGAGGATAGAGTGCGCAGGAAAGCAGAGAGGCCCAAATTGTGTGGGGCATTTGAAGGGGTTCCAGGAGGCAGTGAGGACCAGCCTGACTTTTCCCCGCTGGCACCTTTGCTGTGGCAGCAAAAGCTGGACGTTTGTCTTTTTTGCTCCAAACAGCGCCGAAAGTGAAAAAAGGTGCTTTTGAGGCTAGAGTCGGCAGGAAAGCAGAGAGGGCCAAATTGTGTGGGGCATTTGAAGGGGTTCCAGGAGGCAGTGAGGACCAGCATCACTTTTCCCCACTGGCACCTTTGCTGTGGCAGCAAAAGCTGGACGTTTGTCTTTTTGCTGCGGAGGGCGCCAAAAGTGAAAAAAGGTGCTTTTGAGGATAGAGTCGGCAGGAAAGCAGAGTAGGCCAAATTGTGTGGGGCATTTGAAGGGGTTCCAGGAGGCAGTGAGGACCAGCATCAATTTTCCCCACTGGCACCTTTGCTGTGGCAGCAAAAGCTGGACGTTTGTCTTTTTTGCTCCAAACAGCGCCGAAAGTGAAAAAAGGTGCTTTTGAGGCTAGAGTGGGCAGGAAAGCATAGAGGGCCAAATTGTGTGAGGCATTCGAAGGGGTTCCAGGAGGCAGTGAGGACCAGCATCACTTTTCCCCGCTGGCACCTTTGCTGTGGCAGCAAAAGCTGGACGTTTGTCTTTTTTGCTCCAAACAGCGGTAAAAGTGAAAAAAGGTGCTTTTGAGGCTAGAGTGCGCAGGAAAGCAGAGAGGGCCAAATTGTGTGGGGCATTCGAAGGGGTTCCAGGAGGCAGTGAGGACCAGCATCACTTTTCCCCGCTGGCACCTTTGCTGTGGCAGCAAAAGCTGGACGTTTGTCTTTTTTGCTCCAAACAGCGCCGAAAGTGAAAAAAGGTGCTTTTGAGGCTAGAGTCGGCAGGAAAGCAGAGAGGGCCAAATTGTGTGGGGCATTTGAAGGGGTTCCAGGAGGCAGTGAGGACCAGCATCACTTTTCCCCACTGGCACCTTTGCTGTGGCAGCAAAAGCTGGACGTTTGTCTTTTTTGCTGCGGAGGGCGCCAAAAGTGAAAAAAGGTGCTTTTGAGGATAGAGTCGGCAGGAAAGCAGAGAGGTCCAAATTGTGTGGGGCATTTGAAGGGGTTCCAGGAGGCAGTGAGGACCAGCATCACTTTTCCCCACTGGCACCTTTGCTGTGGCAGCAAAAGCTGGACGTTTGTCTTTTTTGCTCCAAACAGCGCCGAAAGTGAAAAAAGGTGCTTTTGAGGCTAGAGTGCGCAGGAAAGCAGAGAGGGCCAAATTGTGTGGGGCATTTGAAGGGGTTCCAGGAGGCAGTGAGGACCAGCATCACTTTTCCCCACTGGCACCTTTGCTGTGGCAGCAAAAGCTGGACGTTTGTCTTTTTTGCTGCGGAGGGCGCCAAAAGTGAAAAAAGGTGCTTTTGAGGATAGAGTGCGCAGGAAAGCAGAGAGGGCCAAATTGTGTGGGGCATTTGAAGGGGTTCCAGGAGGCAGTGAGGACCAGCATCACTTTTCCCCACTGGCACCTTTGCTGTGGCAGCAAAAGCTGGACTTTTGTCTTTTTTGCTCCAAACAGCGCCGAAAGTGAAAAAAGGTGCTTTTGAGGCTAGAGTGGGCAGGAAAGCAGAGAGGGCCAAATTGTGTGGGGCATTCGAAGGGGTTCCAGGAGGCAGTGAGGACCAGCATCACTTTTCCCCGCTGGCACCTTTGCTGTGGCAGCAAAAGCTGGACGTTTGTCTTTTTTGCTCCAAACAGCACCGAAAGTGAAAAAAGGTGCTTTGAGGCTAGAGTGGGCAGGAAAGCAGAGAGGGCCAAATTGTGTGGGGCATTCGAAGGGGTTCCAGGAGGCAGTGAGGACCAGCATCACTTTTCCCCGCTGGCACCTTTGCTGTGGCAGCAAAAGCTGGACGTTTGTCTTTTTTGCTCCAAACAGCGCCGAAAGTGAAAAAAGGTGCTTTTGAGGATAGAGTTGGCAGGAAAGCAGAGAAGGCCAAATTGTGTGGGGCATTTGAAGGGGTTCCAGGAGGCAGTGAGGACCAGCATCACTTTTCCCCGCTGGCACCTTTGCTGTGGCAGCAAAAGCTGGACGTTTGTCTTTTTTGCTCCAAACAGCGGCGAAAGTGAAAAAAGGTGCTTTTGAGGCTCGAGTCGGCAGGAAAGCAGAGAGGGCCAAATTGTGTGGGGCATTTGAAGGGGTTCCAGGAGGCAGTGAGGACCAGCATCACTTTTCCCCGCTGGCACCTTTGCTGTGGCAGCAAAAGCTGGACGTTTGTCTTTTTTGCTCCAAACAGCGCCGAAAGTGAAAAAAGGTGCTTTTGAGGCTAGAGTGGGCAGGAAAGCAGAGAGGGCCAAATTGTGTGGGGCATTCGAAGGGGTTCCAGGAGGCAGTGAGGACCAGCATCACTTTTCCCCGCTGGCACCTTTGCTGTGGCAGCAAAAGCTGGACGTTTGTCTTTTTTGCTCCAAACAGCACCGAAAGTGAAAAAAGGTGCTTTTGAGGCTAGAGTGGGCAGGAAAGCAGAGAGGGCCAAATTGTGTGGGGCATTCGAAGGGGTTCCAAGAGGCAGTGAGGACCAGCATCACTTTTCCCCGCTGGCACCTTTGCTGTTGCAGCAAAAGCTGGACGTTTGTCTTTTTTGCTCCAAACAGCGCCGAAAGTGAAAAAAGGTGCTTTTGAGGCTAGAGTCGGCAGGAAAGCAGAGAGGGCCAAATTGTGTGGGGCATTTGAAGGGGTTCCAGGAGGCAGTGAGGACCAGCATCACTTTTCCCCGCTGGCGCCTTTGCTGTGGCAGCAAAAGATGGACGTTTGTCTTTTTTGCTCCAAACAGCGCCCAAAGTGAAAAAAGGTGCTTTTGAGGCTAGAGTCAGCAGGAAAGCAGAGAGGGCCAAATTGTGTGGGGCATTTGAAGGGGTTCCAGGAGGCAGTGAGGACCAGCATCACTTTTCCCCGCTGGCACCTTTGCTGTGGCAGCAAAAGCTGGACGTTTGTCTTTTTTGCTCCAAAGAGCTCGGAAAGTGAAAAAAGGTGCTTTTGAGGCTAGAGTCGGCAGGAAAGCAGAGAGGTCCAAATTGTGTGGGACATTTGAAGGGGTTCCAGGAGGCAGTGAGGACCAGCATCACTTTTCCCCGCTGGCACCTTTGCTGTGGCAGCAAAAGCTGGACGTTTGTCTTTTTTGCTCCAAACAGCGCCGAAAGTGAAAAATGTGCTTTTGAGGATAGAGTCGGCAGGAAAGCAGAGAGGGCCAAATTGTGTGGGCCATTTGAAGGGGTTCCAGGAGGCAGTGAGGACCAGCATCACTTTTCCCTGCTGGCACCTTTGCTGTGGCAGCAAAAGCTGGACGTTTGTCTTTTTTGCTCCAAACAGCGCCGAAAGTGAAAAAAGGTGCTTTTGAGGCTAGAGTCGGCAGGAAAGCAGAGAGGGCCAAATTGTGTGGGGCATTTGAAGGGGTTCCAGGAGGCAGTGAGGACCAGCATGACTTTTCCCCGCTGGCGCCTTTGCTGTGGCAGCAAAAACTGGACGTTTGTCTTTTTTGCTCCAAACAGCGCCGAAAGTGAAAAAAGGTGCTTTTGAGGCTAGAGTGCGCAGGAAAGCAGAGAGGGCCAAATTGTGTGGGGCATTTGAAGGGGTTCCAGGAGGCAGTGAGGACCAGCATCACTTTTCCCCGCTGGCACCTTTGCTGTGGCAGCAAAAGCTGGACGTTTGTCTTTTTTGCTCCAAACAGCGCCGAAAGTGAAAAAAGGTGCTTTTGAGGATAGAGTCGGCAGGAAAGCAGAGAGGGCCAAATTGTGTGGGGCATTTGAAGGGGTTCCAGGAGGCAGTGAGGACCAGCATCACTTTTCCCCACTGGCACCTTTGCTGTGGCAGCAAAAGCTGGACGTTTGTCTTTTTTGCTGCGGAGGGCGCCAAAAGTGAAAAAAGGTGCTTTTGAGGATAGAGTCGGCAGGAAAGCAGAGTAGGCCAAATTGTGTGGGGCATTTGAAGGGGTTCCAGGAGGCAGTGAGGACCAGCATCAATTTTCCCCACTGGCACCTTTGCTGTGGCAGCAAAAGCTGGACGTTTGTCTTATTTGCTCCAAACAGCGCCGAAAGTGAAAAAAGGTGCTTTTGAGGCTAGAGTGGGCAGGAAAGCAGAGAGGGCCAAATTGTGTGGGGCATTTGAAGGGGTTCCAGGAGGCAGTGAGGACCAGCATCACTTTTCCCCGCTGGCACCTTTGCTGTGGCAGCAAAAGCTGGACGTTTGTCTTTTTTCCTCCAAACAGCGGTAAAAGTGAAAAAAGGTGCTTTTGAGGCTAGAGTGGGCAGGAAAGCAGAGAGGGCCAAATTGTGTGGGGCATTCGAAGGGGTTCCAGGAGGCAGTGAGGACCAGCATCACTTTTCCCCGCTGGCACCTTTGCTGTGGCAGCAAAAGCTGGACGTTTGTCTTTTTTGCTCCAAACAGCGCCGAAAGTGAAAAAAGGTGCTTTTGAGGCTAGAGTCGGCAGGAAAGCAGAGAGGGCCAAATTGTGTGGGGCATTTGAAGGGGTTCCAGGAGGCAGTGAGGACCAGCATCACTTTTCCCCACTGGCACCTTTGCTGTGGCAGCAAAAGCTGGACGTTTGTCTTTTTTGCTGCGGAGGGCGCCAAAAGTGAAAAAAGGTGCTTTTGAGGATAGAGTCGGCAGGAAAGCAGAGAGGGCCAAATTGTGTGGGGCATTTGAAGGGGTTCCAGGAGGCAGTGAGGACCAGCATCACTTTTCCCCACTGGCACCTTTGCTGTGGCAGCAAAAGCTGGACGTTTGTCTTTTTTGCTCCAAACAGCGCCGAAAGTGAAAAAAGGTGCTTTTGAGGCTAGAGTGGGCAGGAAAGCAGAGAGGGCCAAATTGTGTGAGGCATTCGAAGGGGTTCCAGGAGGCAGTGAGGACCAGCATCACTTTTCCCCGCTGGCACCTTTGCTGTGGCAGCAAAAGCTGGACGTTTGTCTTTTTTGCTCCAAACAGCACCGAAAGTGAAAAAAGGTGCTTTTGAGGCTAGAGTGGGCAGGAAAGCAGAGAGGGCCAAATTGTGTGGGGCATTCGAAGGGGTTCCAGGAGGCAGTGAGGACCAGCATCAATTTTCCCCACTGGCACCTTTGCTGTGGCAGCAAAAGCTGGACGTTTGTCTTATTTGCTCCAAACAGCGCCGAAAGTGAAAAAAGGTGCTTTTGAGGATAGAGTGCGCAGGAAAGCAGAGAGGGCCAAATTGTGTGGGGCATTTGAAGGGGTTCCAGGAGGCAGTGAGGACCAGCATCACTTTTCCCCGCTGGCACCTTTGCTGTGGCAGCAAAAGCTGGACGTTTGTCTTTTTTCCTCCAAACAGCGGTAAAAGTGAAAAAAGGTGCTTTTGAGGCTAGAGTGGGCAGGAAAGCAGAGAGGGCCAAATTGTGTGGGGCATTCGAAGGGGTTCCAGGAGGCAGTGAGGACCAGCATCACTTTTCCCCGCTGGCACCTTTGCTGTGGCAGCAAAAGCTGGACGTTTGTCTTTTTTGCTCCAAACAGCGCCGAAAGTGAAAAAAGGTGCTTTTGAGGCTAGAGTCGGCAGGAAAGCAGAGAGGGCCAAATTGTGTGGGGCATTTGAAGGGGTTCCAGGAGGCAGTGAGGACCAGCATCACTTTTCCCCACTGGCACCTTTGCTGTGGCAGCAAAAGCTGGACGTTTGTCTTTTTTGCTCCAAACAGCGCCGAAAGTGAAAAAAGGTGCTTTTGAGGCTAGAGTGGGCAGGAAAGCAGAGAGGGCCAAATTGTGTGAGGCATTCGAAGGGGTTCCAGGAGGCAGTGAGGACCAGCATCACTTTTCCCCGCTGGCACCTTTGCTGTGGCAGCAAAAGCTGGACGTTTGTCTTTTTTGCTCCAAACAGCACCGAAAGTGAAAAAAGGTGCTTTTGAGGCTAGAGTGGGCAGGAAAGCAGAGAGGGCCAAATTGTGTGGGGCATTCGAAGGGGTTCCAGGAGGCAGTGAGGACCAGCATCAATTTTCCCCACTGGCACCTTTGCTGTGGCAGCAAAAGCTGGACGTTTGTCTTTTTTGCTCCAAACAGCGCCGAAAGTGAAAAAAGGTGCTTTTGAGGCTAGAGTGGGCAGGAAAGCAGAGAGGGCCAAATTGTGTGGGGCATTTGAAGGGGTTCCAGGAGGCAGTGAGGACCAGCATCACTTTTCCCCACTGGCACCTTTGCTGTGGCAGCAAAAGCTGGACGTTTGTCTTTTTTGCTCCAAACAGCGCCGAAAGTGAAAAAAGGTGCTTTTGAGGCTAGAGTGGGCAGGAAAGCAGAGAGGGCCAAATTGTGTGGGGCATTCGAAGGGGTTCCAGGAGGCAGTGAGGACCAGCCATCACTTTTCCCCGCTGGCACCTTTGCTGTGGCAGCAAAGCTGGACGTTTGTCTTTTTTGCTCCAAACAGCGCCGAAAGTGAAAAAAGGTGCTTTTGAGGCTAGAGTGCGCAGGAAAGCAGAGTGGCCAAATTGTGTGGGGCATTTGAAGGGGTTCCAGGAGGCAGTGAGGACCAGCATCACTTTTCCCCACTGGCACCTTTGCTGTGGCAGCAAAGCTGGACGTTTGTCTTTTTTGCTGCGGAGGGCGCCAAAAGTGAAAAAAGGTGCTTTTGAGGATAGAGTCGGCAGGAAAGCAGAGAGGTCAAATTGTGTGGGGCATTTGAAGGGGTTCCAGGAGGCAGTGAGGACCAGCATCACTTTTCCCCACTGGCACCTTTGCTGTGGCAGCAAAAGCTGGACGTTTGTCTTTTTTGCTCCAAACAGCGCCGAAAGTGAAAAAAGTGCTTTTGAGGCTAGAGTGGGCAGGAAAGCAGAGAGGGCCAAATTGTGTGGGGCATTTGAAGGGGTTCCAGGAGGCAGTGAGGACCAGCATGACTTTTCCCCGCTGGCACCTTTGCTGTGGCAGCAAAAGCTGGACGTTTGTCTTTTTGCTCCAAACAGCGCCGAAAGTGAAAAAAGGTGCTTTTGAGGCTAGAGTGGGCAGGAAAGCAGAGAGGGCCAAATTGTGTGGGGCATTCGAAGGGGTTCCAGGAGGCAGTGAGGACCAGCATCACTTTTCCCCGCTGGCACCTTTGCTGTGGCAGCAAAAGCTGGACGTTTGTCTTTTTTGCTCCAAACAGCACCGAAAGTGAAAAAAGGTGCTTTTGAGGCTAGAGTGGGCAGGAAAGCAGAGAGGGCCAAATTGTGGTGGGGCATTCGAAGGGGTTCCAGGAGGCAGTGAGGACCAGCATCACTTTTCCCCGCTGGCACCTTTGCTGTGGCAGCAAAAGCTGGACGTTTGTCTTTTTTGCTCCAAACAGCGCCGAAAGTGAAAAAAGGTGCTTTTGAGGATAGAGTTGGCAGGAAAGCAGAGAAGGCCAAATTGTGTGGGGCATTTGAAGGGGTTCCAGGAGGCAGTGAGGACCAGCATCACTTTTCCCCGCTGGCACCTTTGCTGTGGCAGCAAAAGCTGGACGTTTGTCTTTTTTGCTCCAAACAGCGGCGAAAGTGAAAAAAGGTGCTTTTGAGGCTCGAGTCGGCAGGAAGCAGAGAGGGCCAAATTGTGTGGGGCATTTGAAGGGGTTCCAGGAGGCAGTGAGGACCAGCATCACTTTCCCCGCTGGCACCTTTGCTGTGGCAGCAAAAGCTGGGACGTTTGTCTTTTTTGCTCCAAACAGCGCCGAAAGTGAAAAAAGGTGCTTTTGAGGCTAGAGTGGGCAGGAAAGCAGAGAGGGCCAAATTGTGTGGGGCATTCGAAGGGGTTCCAGGAGGCAGTGAGGACCAGCATCACTTTTCCCCGCTGGCACCTTTGCTGTGGCAGCAAAAGCTGGACGTTTGTCTTTTTTGCTCCAAACAGCACCGAAAGTGAAAAAAGGTGCTTTTGAGGCTAGAGTGGGCAGGAAAGCAGAGAGGGCCAAATTGTGTGGGGCATTCGAAGGGGTTCCAAGAGGCAGTGAGGACCAGCATCACTTTTCCGCTGGCACCTTTGCTGTGGCAGCAAAAGCTGGACGTTTGTCTTTTTTGCTCCAAACAGCGCCGAAAGTGAAAAAAGGTGCTTTTGAGGCTAGAGTCGGCAGGAAAGCAGAGAGGGCCAAATTGTGTGGGGCATTTGAAGGGGTTCCAGGAGGCAGTGAGGACCAGCATCACTTTTCCCCGCTGGCGCCTTTGCTGTGGCAGCAAAAGATGGACGTTTGTCTTTTTGCTCCAAACAGCGCCCAAAGTGAAAAAGGTGCTTTTGAGGCTAGAGTCAGCAGGAAAGCAGAGAGGGCCAAATTGTGTGGGGCATTTGAAGGGGTTCCAGGAGGCAGTGAGGACCAGCATCACTTTTCCCCGCTGGCACCTTTGCTGTGGCAGCAAAAGCTGGACGTTTGTCTTTTTTGCTCCAAAGAGCTCGGAAAGTGAAAAAGGTGCTTTTGAGGCTAGAGTGCGCAGGAAAGCAGAGAGGTCCAAATTGTGTGGGACATTTGAAGGGGTTCCAGGAGGCAGTGAGGACCAGCATCACTTTTCCCGCTGGCACCTTTGCTGTGGCAGGCAAAAGCTGGACGTTTGTCTTTTTTGCTCCAAACAGCGCCGAAAGTGAAAAATGTGCTTTTGAGGATAGAGTCGGCAGGAAAAGCAGAGAGGGCCAAATTGTGTGGGCCATTTGAAGGGGTTCCAGGAGGCAGTGAGGACCAGCATCACTTTTCCCTGCTGGCACCTTTGCTGTGGCAGCAAAAGCTGGACGTTTGTCTTTTTTGCTCCAAACAGCGCCGAAAGTGAAAAAAGGTGCTTTTGAGGCTAGAGTCGGCAGGAAAGCAGAGAGGGCCAAATTGTGTGGGGCATTTGAAGGGGTTCCAGGAGGCAGTGAGGACCAGCATGACTTTTCCCCGCTGGCGCCTTTGCTGTGGCAGCAAAAACTGGACGTTTGTCTTTTTTGCTCCAAACAGCGCCGAAAGTGAAAAAAGGTGCTTTTGAGGCTAGAGTGCGCAGGAAAGCAGAGAGGGCCAAATTGTGTGGGGCATTTGAAGGGGTTCCAGGAGGCAGTGAGGACCAGCATCACTTTTCCCCGCTGGCACCTTTGCTGTGGCAGCAAAAGCTGGACGTTTGTCTTTTTTGCTCCAAACAGCGCCGAAAGTGAAAAAAGGTGCTTTTTGAGGCTAGAGTCGGCAGGAAAGCAGAGAGGGCCAAATTGTGTGGGGCATTTGAAGGGGTTCCAGGAGGCAGTGAGGACCAGCATCACTTTTCCCCACTGGCACCTTTGCTGTGGCAGCAAAAGCTGGACGTTTGTCTTTTTTGCTGCGGAGGGCGCCAAAAGTGAAAAAAGGTGCTTTTGAGGATAGAGTCGGCAGGAAAGCAGAGTAGGCCAAATTGTGTGGGGCATTTGAAGGGGTTCCAGGAGGCAGTGAGGACCAGCATCAATTTCCCCACTGGCACCTTTGCTGTGGCAGCAAAAGCTGGACTTTGTCTTATTTGCTCCAAACAGCGCCGAAAGTGAAAAAAGGTGCTTTTGAGGCTAGAGTGGGCAGGAAAGCAGAGAGGCCAAATTGTGTGGGGCATTTGAAGGGGTTCCAGGAGGCAGTGAGGACCAGCATCACTTTTCCCCGCTGGCACCTTTGCTGTGGCAGCAAAAGCTGGACGTTTGTCTTTTTTCCTCCAAACAGCGGTAAAAGTGAAAAAAGGTGCTTTTGAGGCTAGAGTGGGCAGGAAAGCAGAGAGGGCCAAATTGTGTGGGGCATTCGAAGGGGTTCCAGGAGGCAGTGAGGACCAGCATCACTTTTCCCCCGCTGGCACCTTTTGCTGTGGCAGCAAAAGCTGGGACGTTTGTCTTTTTTGGCTCCAAACAGCGCC
>NW_028128399.1:0-49389 GCF_965231255.1 Vanellus vanellus
GGTTCCAGGAGGCAGTGAGGACCAGCATCACTTTTCCCCGGCTGGCACCTTTGCTGTGGCAGCAAAAGCTGGACGTTTGTCTCTTTTGCTCCTGAGGGCGCCGAAAGCGAAAACAGGTGCTTTTGAGGATGGAGTCCGCAGGAAAGCAGAGAGGGCCAAATTGTCTGGGGCATTTGAAGGGGTTCCAGGAGGCAGTGAGGACCAGCATCACTTTTCCCCGCTGGCACCTTGCTGTGGCAGCAAAAGCTGGACGTTTGTCTTTTTTGCTCCAAACACCGCCGAAAGCGAGAACAGGTGCTTTTGAGGATGGAGTCCGCAGGAAAGCAGAGAGGGCCAAATTGTCTGGGGCATTTGAAGGGGTTCCAGGAGGCAGTGAGGACCAGCATCACTTTTCCCCGCTGGCACCTTTGCTGTGGCAGCAAAAGCTGGACGTTTGTCTTTTTTGCTCCAAACACCACCGAAAGCGAAAACAGGTGCTTTTGAGGATGGAGTCCGCAGGAAAGCAGAGAGGGCCAAATTGTCTGGGGCATTTGAAGGGGTTCCAGGAGGCAGTGAGGACCAGCATCACTTTTCCCCGCTGGCACCTTTGCTGTGGCAGCAAAAGCTGGACGTTTGTCTTTTTTGCTCCAAACACCGCCGAAAGCGAAAACAGGTGCTTTTGAGGATGGAGTCCGCAGGAAAGCAGAGAGGGCCAAATTGTCTGGGGCATTTGAAGGGGTTCCAGGAGGCAGTGAGGACCAGCATCACTTTTCCCCGCTGGCACCTTTGCTGTGGCAGCAAAAGCTGGACGTTTGTCTTTTTGCTCCAAACACCGCCGAAAGCGAAAACAGGTGCTTTTGAGGATGGAGTCCGCAGGAAAGCAGAGAGGGCCAAATTGTCTGGGGCATTTGAAGGGGTTCCAGGAGGCAGTGAGGACCAGCATCACTTTTCCCCGCTGGCACCTTTGCTGTGGCAGCAAAAGCTGGACGTTTGTCTTTTTTGCTCCAAACACCGCCGAAAGCGAAAACAGGTGCTTTTGAGGATGGAGTCCGCAGGAAAGCAGAGAGGGCCAAATTGTCTGGGGCATTTGAAGGGGTTCCAGGAGGCAGTGAGGACCAGCATCACTTTTCCCCGCTGGCACCTTTGCTGTGGCAGCAAAAGCTGGACGTTTGTCTTTTTTGCTCCAAACAACGCCGAAAGTGAAAACAGGTGCTTTTGAGGATGGAGTCCGCAGGAAAGCAGAGAGGGCCAAATTGTCTGGGGCATTTGAAGGGGTTCCAGGAGGCAGTGAGGACCAGCATCACTTTTCCCCGCTGGCACCTTTGCTGTGGCAGCAAAAGCTGGACGTTTTTGTTTTTTGCTCCAAACACCGCCGAAAGCGAAAACAGGTGCTTTTGAGGATGGAGTCCGCAGGAAAGCAGAGAGGGCCAAATTGTCTGGGGCATTTGAAGGGGTTCCAGGAGGCAGTGAGGACCAGCATCACTTTTCCCCGCTGGCACCTTTGCTGTGGCAGCAAAAGCTGGACGTTTGTCTTTTTTGCTCCAAACAGCGCCGAAAGCGAAAACAGGTGCTTTGAGGATGGAGTCCGCAGGAAAGCAGAGAGGGCCAAATTGTCTGGGGCATTTGAAGGGGTTCCAGGAGGCAGTGAGGACCAGCATCACTTTTCCCCGCTGGCACCTTTGATGTGGCAGCAAAAGCTGGACGTTTGTCTTTTTTGCTCCAAACACCACCGAAAGCGAAAACAGGTGCTTTTGAGGATGGAGTCCGCAGGAAAGCAGAGAGGGCCAAATTGTCTGGGGCATTTGAAGGGGTTCCAGGAGGCAGTGAGGACCAGCATCACTTTTCCCCGCTGGCACCTTTGCTGTGGCAGCAAAAGCTGGACGTTTGTCTTTTTTGCTCCAAACAGCGCCGAAAGTGAAAACAGGTGCTTTTGAGGATGGAGTCCGCAGGAAAGCAGAGAGGGCCAAATTGTCTGGGGCATTTGAAGGGGTTCCAGGAGGCAGTGAGGACCAGCATCACTTTTCCCCGCTGGCACCTTTGCTGTGGCAGCAAAAGCTGGACGTTTGTCTTTTTTGCTCCAAACAGCGCCGAAAGCGAAAACAGGTGCTTTTGAGGATGGAGTCCGCAGGAAAGCAGAGAGGGCCAAATTGTCTGGGGCATTTGAAGGGGTTCCAGGAGGCAGTGAGGACCAGCATCACTTTTCCCCGCTGGCACCTTTGCTGTGGCAGCAAAAGCTGGACGTTTGTCTTTTTTGCTCCAAACAGCGCCGAAAGCGAAAACAGGTGCTTTTGAGGATGGAGTCCGCAGCAAAGCAGAGAGGGCCAAATTGTCTGGGGCATTTGAAGGGGTTCCAGGAGGCAGTGAGGACCAGCATCACTTTTCCCCGCTGGCACCTTTGCTGTGGCAGCAAAAGCTGGACGTTTGTCTTTTTTGCTCCAAACAGCGCCGAAAGTGAAAAACGGTGCTTTTGAGGATAGAGTCCGCAGGAAAGCAGAGAGGGCCAAATTGTCTGGGGCATTTGAAGGGGTTCCAGGAGGCAGTGAGGACCAGCATCACTTTTCCCCGCTGGCACCTTTGCTGTGGCAGCAAAAGCTGGACGTTCGTCTTTTTTGCTCCAAACAGCGCCGAAAGCGAAAACAGGTGCTTTTGAGGATGGAGTCCGCAGCAAAGCAGAGAGGGCCAAATTGTCTGGGGCATTTGAAGGGGTTCCAGGAGGCAGTGAGGACCAGCATCACTTTTCCCCGCTGGCACCTTTGCTGTGGCAGCAAAAGCTGGACGTTTGTCTTTTTTGCTCCAAACACCGCCGAAAGCGAAAACAGGTGCTTTTGAGGATGGAGTCCGCAGGAAAGCAGAGAGGGCCAAATTGTCTGGGGCATTTGAAGGGGTTCCAGGAGGCAGTGAGGACCAGCATCACTTTTCCCCGCTGGCACCTTTGCTGTGGCAGCAAAAGCTGGACGTTTGTCTTTTTTGCTCCAAACACCACCGAAAGCGAAAACAGGTGCTTTTGAGGATGGAGTCCGCAGGAAAGCAGAGAGGGCCAAATTGTCTGGGGCATTTGAAGGGGTTCCAGGAGGCAGTGAGGACCAGCATCACTTTTCCCCGCTGGCACCTTTGCTGTGGCAGCAAAAGCTGGACGTTTGTCTTTTTTGCTCCAAACACCGCCGAAAGCGAAAACAGGTGCTTTTGAGGATGGAGTCCGCAGGAAAGCAGAGAGGGCCAAATTGTCTGGGGCATTTGAAGGGGTTCCAGGAGGCAGTGAGGACCAGCATCACTTTTTCCCGCTGGCACCTTTGCTGTGGCAGCAAAAGCTGGACGTTTGTCTTTTTTGCTCCAAACACCGCCGAAAGCGAAAACAGGTGCTTTTGAGGATGGAGTCCGCAGGAAAGCAGAGAGGGCCAAATTGTCTGGGGCATTTGAAGGGGTTCCAGGAGGCAGTGAGGACCAGCATCACTTTTCCCCGCTGGCACCTTTGCTGTGGCAGCAAAAGCTGGACGTTTGTCTTTTTTGCTCCAAACAACGCCGAAAGTGAAAACAGGTGCTTTTGAGGATGGAGTCCGCAGGAAAGCAGAGAGGGCCAAATTGTCTGGGGCATTTGAAGGGGTTCCAGGAGGCAGTGAGGACCAGCATCACTTTTCCCCGCTGGCACCTTTGCTGTGGCAGCAAAAGCTGGACGTTTGTCTTTTTTGCTCCAAACACCGCCGAAAGCGAAAACAGGTGCTTTTGAGGATGGAGTCCGCAGGAAAGCAGAGAGGGCCAAATTGTCTGGGGCATTTGAAGGGGTTCCAGGAGGCAGTGAGGACCAGCATCACTTTTCCCCGCTGGCACCTTTGCTGTGGCAGCAAAAGCTGGACGTTTGTCTTTTTTGCTCCAAACACCACCGAAAGCGAAAACAGGTGCTTTTGAGGATGGAGTCCGCAGGAAAGCAGAGAGGGCCAAATTGTCTGGGGCATTTGAAGGGGTTCCAGGAGGCAGTGAGGACCAGCATCACTTTTCCCCGCTGGCACCTTTGATGTGGCAGCAAAAGCTGGACGTTTGTCTTTTTTGCTCCAAACACCACCGAAAGCGAAAACAGGTGCTTTTGAGGATGGAGTCCGCAGGAAAGCAGAGAGGGCCAAATTGTCTGGGGCATTTGAAGGGGTTCCAGGAGGCAGTGAGGACCAGCATCACTTTTCCCCGCTGGCACCTTTGCTGTGGCAGCAAAAGCTGGACGTTTGTCTTTTTTGCTCCAAACAGCGCCGAAAGTGAAAACAGGTGCTTTTGAGGATGGAGTCCGCAGGAAAGCAGAGAGGGCCAAATTGTCTGGGGCATTTGAAGGGGTTCCAGGAGGCAGTGAGGACCAGCATCACTTTTCCCCGCTGGCACCTTTGCTGTGGCAGCAAAAGCTGGACGTTTGGCTTTTTTGCTCCAAACACCGCCGAAAGCGAAAACAGGTGCTTTTGAGGATGGAGTCCGCAGGAAAGCAGAGAGGGCCAAATTGTCTGGGGCATTTGAAGGGGTTCCAGGAGGCAGTGAGGACCAGCATCACTTTTCCCCGCTGGCACCTTTGCTGTGGCAGCAAAAGCTGGACGTTTGTCTTTTTTGCTCCAAACAGCGCCGAAAGTGAAAAACGGTGCTTTTGAGGATAGAGTCCGCAGGAAAGCAGAGAGGGCCAAATTGTCTGGGGCATTTGAAGGGGTTCCAGGAGGCAGTGAGGACCAGCATCACTTTTCCCCGCTGGCACCTTTGCTGTGGCAGCAAAAGCTGGACGTTTGTCTTTTTTGCTCCAAACAGCGCCGAAAGCGTAAACAGGTGCTTTTGAGGATGGAGTCCGCAGCAAAGCAGAGAGGGCCAAATTGTCTGGGGCATTTGAAGGGGTTCCAGGAGGCAGTGAGGACCAGCATCACTTTTCCCCGCTGGCACCTTTGCTGTGGCAGCAAAAGCTGGACGTTTGTCTTTTTTGCTCCAAACACCGCCGAAAGCGAAAACAGGTGCTTTTGAGGATGGAGTCCGCAGGAAAGCAGAGAGGGCCAAATTGTCTGGGGCATTTGAAGGGGTTCCAGGAGGCAGTGAGGACCAGCATCACTTTTCCCCGCTGGCACCTTTGCTGTGGCAGCAAAAGCTGGACGTTTGTCTTTTTTGCTCCAAACACCACCGAAAGCGAAAACAGGTGCTTTTGAGGATGGAGTCCGCAGGAAAGCAGAGAGGGCCAAATTGTCTGGGGCATTTGAAGGGGTTCCAGGAGGCAGTGAGGACCAGCATCACTTTTCCCCGCTGGCACCTTTGCTGTGGCAGCAAAAGCTGGACGTTTGTCTTTTTTGCTCCAAACACCGCCGAAAGCGAAAACAGGTGCTTTTGAGGATGGAGTCAGCAGGAAAGCAGAGAGGGCCAAATTGTCTGGGGCATTTGAAGGGGTTCCAGGAGGCAGTGAGGACCAGCATCACTTTTTCCCGCTGGCACCTTTGCTGTGGCAGCAAAAGCTGGACGTTTGTCTTTTTTGCTCCAAACACCGCCGAAAGCGAAAACAGGTGCTTTTGAGGATGGAGTCCGCAGGAAAGCAGAGAGGGCCAAATTGTCTGGGGCATTTGAAGGGGTTCCAGGAGGCAGTGAGGACCAGCATCACTTTTCCCCGCTGGCACCTTTGCTGTGGCAGCAAAAGCTGGACGTTTGTCTTTTTTGCTCCAAACACCGCCGAAAGCGAAAACAGGTGCTTTTGAGGATGGAGTCCGCAGGAAAGCAGAGAGGGCCAAATTGTCTGGGGCATTTGAAGGGGTTCCAGGAGGCAGTGAGGACCAGCATCACTTTTCCCCGCTGGCACCTTTGCTGTGGCAGCAAAAGCTGGACGTTTGTCTTTTTTGCTCCAAACACCGCCGAAAGTGAAAACAGGTGCTTTTGAGGATGGAGTCCGCAGGAAAGCAGAGAGGGCCAAATTGTCTGGGGCATTTGAAGGGGTTCCAGGAGGCAGTGAGGACCAGCATCACTTTTCCCCGCTGGCACCTTTGCTGTGGCAGCAAAAGCTGGACGGTTGTCTTTTTTGCTCCAAACACCGCCGAAAGCGAAAACAGGTGCTTTTGAGGATGGAGTCCGCAGGAAAGCAGAGAGGGCCAAATTGTCTGGGGCATTTGAAGGGGTTCCAGGAGGCAGTGAGGACCAGCATCACTTTTCCCCGCTGGCACCTTTGCTGTGGCAGCAAAAGCTGGACGTTTGTCTTTTTTGCTCCAAACACCACCGAAAGCCAAAACAGGTGCTTTTGAGGATGGAGTCCGCAGGAAAGCAGAGAGGGCCAAATTGTCTGGGGCATTTGAAGGGGTTCCAGGAGGCAGTGAGGACCAGCATCACTTTTCCCCGCTGGCACCTTTGCTGTGGCAGCAAAAGCTGGACGTTTGTCTTTTTTGCTCCAAACACCGCCGAAAGCGAAAACAGGTGCTTTTGAGGATGGAGTCCGCAGGAAAGCAGAGAGGGCCAAATTGTCTGGGGCATTTGAAGGGGTTCCAGGAGGCAGTGAGGACCAGCATCACTTTTCCCCGCTGGCACCTTTGCTGTGGCAGCAAAAGCTGGACGTTTGTCTTTTTTGCTCCAAACACCGCCGAAAGCGAAAACAGGTGCTTTTGAGGATGGAGTCCGCAGGAAAGCAGAGAGGGCCAAATTGTCTGGGGCATTTGAAGGGGTTCCAGGAGGCAGTGAGGACCAGCATCACTTTTCCCCGCTGGCACCTTTGCTGTGGCAGCAAAAGCTGGACGTTCGTCTTTTTAGCTCCAAACAGCGCCGAAAGCGAAAACAGGTGCTTTTGAGGATGGAGTCCGCAGGAAAGCAGAGAGGGCCAAATTGTCTGGGGCATTTGAAGGGGTTCCAGGAGGCAGTGAGGACGAGCATCACTTTTCCCCGCTGGCACCTTTGCTGTGGCAGCAAAAGCTGGCGTTTGTCTTTTTTGCTCCAAACAGCGCCGAAAGCGAAAACAGGTGCTTTTGAGGATGGAGTCCGCAGGAAAGCAGAGAGGGCCAAGTTGTCTGGGGCATTTGAAGGGGTTCCAGGAGGCAGTGAGGACCAGCATCACTTTTCCCCGCTGGCACCTTTGCTGTGGCAGCAAAAGTTGGACGTTTGTCTTTTTTGCTCCAAACACCGCCGAAAGCGAAAAACGGTGCTTTTGAGGATAGAGTCCGCAGGAAAGCAGAGAGGGCCAAATTGTCTGGGGCATTTGAAGGGGTTCCAGGAGGCAGTGAGGACCAGCATCACTTTTCCCCGCTGGCACCTTTGCTGTGGCAGCAAAAGCTGGACGTTTTTGTTTTTTGCTCCAAACACCGCCGAAAGCGAAAACAGGTGCTTTTGAGGATGGAGTCCGCAGGAAAGCAGAGAGGGCCAAATTGTCTGGGGCATTTGAAGGGGTTCCAGGAGGCAGTGAGGACCAGCATCACTTTTCCCCGCTGGCACCTTTGCTGTGGCAGCAAAAGCTGGACGTTTGTCTTTTTTGCTCCAAACACCGCCGAAAGCGAAAACAGGTGCTTTTGAGGATGGAGTCCGCAGGAAAGCAGAGAGGGCCAAATTGTCTGGGGCATTTGAAGGGGTTCCAGGAGGCAGTGAGGACCAGCATCACTTTTCCCCGCTGGCACCTTTGCTGTGGCAGCAAAAGCTGGACGTTTGTCTTTTTTGCTCCAAACACCGCCGAAAGTGAAAAACGGTGCTTTTGAGGATGGAGTCCGCAGGAAAGCAGAGAGGGCCAAATTGTCTGAGGCATTTGAAGGGGTTCCAGGAGGCAGTGAGGACCAGCATCACTTTTCCCCGCTGGCACCTTTGCTGTGGCAGCAAAAGCTGGACGTTTTTGTTTTTTGCTCCAAACACCGCCGAAAGCGAAAACAGGTGCTTTTGAGGATGGAGTCCGCAGGAAAGCAGAGAGGGCCAAATTGTCTGGGGCATTTGAAGGGGTTCCAGGAGGCAGTGAGGACCAGCATCACTTTTCCCCGCTGGCACCTTTGCTGTGGCAGCAAAAGCTGGACGTTTGTCTTTTTTGCTCCAAACACCGCCGAAAGCGAAAACAGGTGCTTTTGAGGATGGAGTCCGCAGGAAAGCAGAGAGGGCCAAATTGTCTGGGGCATTTGAAGGGGTTCCAGGAGGCAGTGAGGACCAGCATCACTTTTCCCCGCTGGCACCTTTGCTGTGGCAGCAAAAGCTGGACGTTTGTCTTTTTTGCTCCAAACACCGCCGAAAGCGAAAACAGGTGCTTTTGAGGATGGAGTCCGCAGGAAAGCAGAGAGGGCCAAATTGTCTGGGGCATTTGAAGGGGTTCCAGGAGGCAGTGAGGACCAGCATCACTTTTCCCCGCTGGCACCTTTGCTGTGGCAGCAAAAGCTGGACGTTTGTCTTTTTTGCTCCAAACAACGCCGAAAGTGAAAACAGGTGCTTTTGAGGATGGAGTCCGCAGGAAAGCAGAGAGGGCCAAATTGTCTGGGGCATTTGAAGGGGTTCCAGGAGGCAGTGAGGACCAGCATCACTTTTCCCCGCTGGCACCTTTGCTGTGGCAGCAAAAGCTGGACGTTTTTGTTTTTTGCTCCAAACACCGCCGAAAGCGAAAACAGGTGCTTTTGAGGATGGAGTCCGCAGGAAAGCAGAGAGGGCCAAATTGTCTGGGGCATTTGAAGGGGTTCCAGGAGGCAGTGAGGACCAGCATCACTTTTCCCCGCTGGCACCTTTGCTGTGGCAGCAAAAGCTGGACGTTTGTCTTTTTTGCTCCAAACACCGCCGAAAGCGAAAACAGGTGCTTTTGAGGATGGAGTCCGCAGGAAAGCAGAGAGGGCCAAATTGTCTGGGGCATTTGAAGGGGTTCCAGGAGGCAGTGAGGACCAGCATCACTTTTCCCCGCTGGCACCTTTGCTGTGGCAGCAAAAGCTGGACGTTTGTCTTTTTTGCTCCAAACAGCGCCGAAAGTGAAAAACGGTGCTTTTGAGGATAGAGTCCGCAGGAAAGCAGAGAGGGCCAAATTGTCTGGGGCATTTGAAGGGGTTCCAGGAGGCAGTGAGGACCAGCATCACTTTTCCCCGCTGGCACCTTTGCTGTGGCAGCAAAAGCTGGACGTTTGTCTTTTTTGCTCCAAACAGCGCCGAAAGCGTAAACAGGTGCTTTTGAGGATGGAGTCCGCAGCAAAGCAGAGAGGGCCAAATTGTCTGGGGCATTTGAAGGGGTTCCAGGAGGCAGTGAGGACCAGCATCACTTTTCCCCGCTGGCACCTTTGCTGTGGCAGCAAAAGCTGGACGTTTGTCTTTTTTGCTCCAAACACCGCCGAAAGCGAAAACAGGTGCTTTTGAGGATGGAGTCCGCAGGAAAGCAGAGAGGGCCAAATTGTCTGGGGCATTTGAAGGGGTTCCAGGAGGCAGTGAGGACCAGCATCACTTTTCCCCGCTGGCACCTTTGCTGTGGCAGCAAAAGCTGGACGTTTGTCTTTTTTGCTCCAAACACCACCGAAAGCGAAAACAGGTGCTTTTGAGGATGGAGTCCGCAGGAAAGCAGAGAGGGCCAAATTGTCTGGGGCATTTGAAGGGGTTCCAGGAGGCAGTGAGGACCAGCATCACTTTTCCCCGCTGGCACCTTTGCTGTGGCAGCAAAAGCTGGACGTTTGTCTTTTTTGCTCCAAACACCGCCGAAAGCGAAAACAGGTGCTTTTGAGGATGGAGTCAGCAGGAAAGCAGAGAGGGCCAAATTGTCTGGGGCATTTGAAGGGGTTCCAGGAGGCAGTGAGGACCAGCATCACTTTTTCCCGCTGGCACCTTTGCTGTGGCAGCAAAAGCTGGACGTTTGTCTTTTTTGCTCCAAACACCGCCGAAAGCGAAAACAGGTGCTTTTGAGGATGGAGTCCGCAGGAAAGCAGAGAGGGCCAAATTGTCTGGGGCATTTGAAGGGGTTCCAGGAGGCAGTGAGGACCAGCATCACTTTTCCCCGCTGGCACCTTTGCTGTGGCAGCAAAAGCTGGACGTTTGTCTTTTTTGCTCCAAACACCGCCGAAAGCGAAAACAGGTGCTTTTGAGGATGGAGTCCGCAGGAAAGCAGAGAGGGCCAAATTGTCTGGGGCATTTGAAGGGGTTCCAGGAGGCAGTGAGGACCAGCATCACTTTTCCCCGCTGGCACCTTTGCTGTGGCAGCAAAAGCTGGACGTTTGTCTTTTTTGCTCCAAACACCGCCGAAAGTGAAAACAGGTGCTTTTGAGGATGGAGTCCGCAGGAAAGCAGAGAGGGCCAAATTGTCTGGGGCATTTGAAGGGGTTCCAGGAGGCAGTGAGGACCAGCATCACTTTTCCCCGCTGGCACCTTTGCTGTGGCAGCAAAAGCTGGACGGTTGTCTTTTTTGCTCCAAACACCGCCGAAAGCGAAAACAGGTGCTTTTGAGGATGGAGTCCGCAGGAAAGCAGAGAGGGCCAAATTGTCTGGGGCATTTGAAGGGGTTCCAGGAGGCAGTGAGGACCAGCATCACTTTTCCCCGCTGGCACCTTTGCTGTGGCAGCAAAAGCTGGACGTTTGTCTTTTTTGCTCCAAACACCACCGAAAGCCAAAACAGGTGCTTTTGAGGATGGAGTCCGCAGGAAAGCAGAGAGGGCCAAATTGTCTGGGGCATTTGAAGGGGTTCCAGGAGGCAGTGAGGACCAGCATCACTTTTCCCCGCTGGCACCTTTGCTGTGGCAGCAAAAGCTGGACGTTTGTCTTTTTTGCTCCAAACACCGCCGAAAGCGAAAACAGGTGCTTTTGAGGATGGAGTCCGCAGGAAAGCAGAGAGGGCCAAATTGTCTGGGGCATTTGAAGGGGTTCCAGGAGGCAGTGAGGACCAGCATCACTTTTCCCCGCTGGCACCTTTGCTGTGGCAGCAAAAGCTGGACGTTTGTCTTTTTTGCTCCAAACACCGCCGAAAGCGAAAACAGGTGCTTTTGAGGATGGAGTCCGCAGGAAAGCAGAGAGGGCCAAATTGTCTGGGGCATTTGAAGGGGTTCCAGGAGGCAGTGAGGACCAGCATCACTTTTCCCCGCTGGCACCTTTGCTGTGGCAGCAAAAGCTGGACGTTCGTCTTTTTAGCTCCAAACAGCGCCGAAAGCGAAAACAGGTGCTTTTGAGGATGGAGTCCGCAGGAAAGCAGAGAGGGCCAAATTGTCTGGGGCATTTGAAGGGGTTCCAGGAGGCAGTGAGGACGAGCATCACTTTTCCCCGCTGGCACCTTTGCTGTGGCAGCAAAAGCTGGCGTTTGTCTTTTTTGCTCCAAACACCACCGAAAGCGAAAACAGGTGCTTTTGAGGATGGAGTCCGCAGGAAAGCAGAGAGGGCCAAGTTGTCTGGGGCATTTGAAGGGGTTCCAGGAGGCAGTGAGGACCAGCATCACTTTTCCCCGCTGGCACCTTTGCTGTGGCAGCAAAAGTTGGACGTTTGTCTTTTTTGCTCCAAACACCGCCGAAAGCGAAAAACGGTGCTTTTGAGGATAGAGTCCGCAGGAAAGCAGAGAGGGCCAAATTGTCTGGGGCATTTGAAGGGGTTCCAGGAGGCAGTGAGGACCAGCATCACTTTTCCCCGCTGGCACCTTTGCTGTGGCAGCAAAAGCTGGACGTTTTTGTTTTTTGCTCCAAACACCGCCGAAAGCGAAAACAGGTGCTTTTGAGGATGGAGTCCGCAGGAAAGCAGAGAGGGCCAAATTGTCTGGGGCATTTGAAGGGGTTCCAGGAGGCAGTGAGGACCAGCATCACTTTTCCCCGCTGGCACCTTTGCTGTGGCAGCAAAAGCTGGACGTTTGTCTTTTTTGCTCCAAACACCGCCGAAAGCGAAAACAGGTGCTTTTGAGGATGGAGTCCGCAGGAAAGCAGAGAGGGCCAAATTGTCTGGGGCATTTGAAGGGGTTCCAGGAGGCAGTGAGGACCAGCATCACTTTTCCCCGCTGGCACCTTTGCTGTGGCAGCAAAAGCTGGACGTTTGTCTTTTTTGCTCCAAACACCGCCGAAAGTGAAAAACGGTGCTTTTGAGGATGGAGTCCGCAGGAAAGCAGAGAGGGCCAAATTGTCTGAGGCATTTGAAGGGGTTCCAGGAGGCAGTGAGGACCAGCATCACTTTTCCCCGCTGGCACCTTTGCTGTGGCAGCAAAAGCTGGACGTTTTTGTTTTTTGCTCCAAACACCGCCGAAAGCGAAAACAGGTGCTTTTGAGGATGGAGTCCGCAGGAAAGCAGAGAGGGCCAAATTGTCTGGGGCATTTGAAGGGGTTCCAGGAGGCAGTGAGGACCAGCATCACTTTTCCCCGCTGGCACCTTTGCTGTGGCAGCAAAAGCTGGACGTTTGTCTTTTTTGCTCCAAACACCGCCGAAAGCGAAAACAGGTGCTTTTGAGGATGGAGTCCGCAGGAAAGCAGAGAGGGCCAAATTGTCTGGGGCATTTGAAGGGGTTCCAGGAGGCAGTGAGGACCAGCATCACTTTTCCCCGCTGGCACCTTTGCTGTGGCAGCAAAAGCTGGACGTTTGTCTTTTTTGCTCCAAACACCGCCGAAAGCGAAAACAGGTGCTTTTGAGGATGGAGTCCGCAGGAAAGCAGAGAGGGCCAAATTGTCTGGGGCATTTGAAGGGGTTCCAGGAGGCAGTGAGGACCAGCATCACTTTTCCCCGCTGGCACCTTTGCTGTGGCAGCAAAAGCTGGACGTTTGTCTTTTTTGCTCCAAACAACGCCGAAAGTGAAAACAGGTGCTTTTGAGGATGGAGTCCGCAGGAAAGCAGAGAGGGCCAAATTGTCTGGGGCATTTGAAGGGGTTCCAGGAGGCAGTGAGGACCAGCATCACTTTTCCCCGCTGGCACCTTTGCTGTGGCAGCAAAAGCTGGACGTTTTTGTTTTTTGCTCCAAACACCGCCGAAAGCGAAAACAGGTGCTTTTGAGGATGGAGTCCGCAGGAAAGCAGAGAGGGCCAAATTGTCTGGGGCATTTGAAGGGGTTCCAGGAGGCAGTGAGGACCAGCATCACTTTTCCCCGCTGGCACCTTTGCTGTGGCAGCAAAAGCTGGACGTTTGTCTTTTTTGCTCTAAACACCGCCGAAAGCGAAAACAGGTGCTTTTGAGGATGGAGTCCGCAGGAAAGCAGAGAGGGCCAAATTGTCTGGGGCATTTGAAGGGGTTCCAGGAGGCAGTGAGGACCAGCATCACTTTTCCCCGCTGGCACCTTTGCTGTGGCAGCAAAAGCTGGACGTTTGTCTTTTTTGCTCCAAACAGCGCCGAAAGTGAAAAACGGTGCTTTTGAGGATAGAGTCCGCAGGAAAGCAGAGAGGGCCAAATTGTCTGGGGCATTTGAAGGGGTTCCAGGAGGCAGTGAGGACCAGCATCACTTTTCCCCGCTGGCACCTTTGCTGTGGCAGCAAAAGCTGGACGTTCGTCTTTTTTGCTCCAAACAGCGCCGAAAGCGAAAACAGGTGCTTTTGAGGATGGAGTCCGCAGCAAAGCAGAGAGGGCCAAATTGTCTGGGGCATTTGAAGGGGTTCCAGGAGGCAGTGAGGACCAGCATCACTTTTCCCCGCTGGCACCTTTGCTGTGGCAGCAAAAGCTGGACGGTTGTCTTTTTTGCTCCAAACACCGCCGAAAGCGAAAACAGGTGCTTTTGAGGATGGAGTCCGCAGGAAAGCAGAGAGGGCCAAATTGTCTGGGGCATTTGAAGGGGTTCCAGGAGGCAGTGAGGACCAGCATCACTTTTCCCCGCTGGCACCTTTGCTGTGGCAGCAAAAGCTGGACGTTTGTCTTTTTTGCTCCAAACACCACCGAAAGCGAAAACAGGTGCTTTTGAGGATGGAGTCCGCAGGAAAGCAGAGAGGGCCAAATTGTCTGGGGCATTTGAAGGGGTTCCAGGAGGCAGTGAGGACCAGCATCACTTTTCCCCGCTGGCACCTTTGCTGTGGCAGCAAAAGCTGGACGTTTGTCTTTTTTGCTCCAAACACCGCCGAAAGCGAAAACAGGTGCTTTTGAGGATGGAGTCCGCAGGAAAGCAGAGAGGGCCAAATTGTCTGGGGCATTTGAAGGGGTTCCAGGAGGCAGTGAGGACCAGCATCACTTTTTCCCGCTGGCACCTTTGCTGTGGCAGCAAAAGCTGGACGTTTGTCTTTTTTGCTCCAAACACCGCCGAAAGCGAAAACAGGTGCTTTTGAGGATGGAGTCCGCAGGAAAGCAGAGAGGGCCAAATTGTCTGGGGCATTTGAAGGGGTTCCAGGAGGCAGTGAGGACCAGCATCACTTTTCCCCGCTGGCACCTTTGCTGTGGCAGCAAAAGCTGGACGTTTGTCTTTTTTGCTCCAAACACCGCCGAAAGCGAAAACAGGTGCTTTTGAGGATGGAGTCCGCAGGAAAGCAGAGAGGGCCAAATTGTCTGGGGCATTTGAAGGGGTTCCAGGAGGCAGTGAGGACCAGCATCACTTTTCCCCGCTGGCACCTTTGCTGTGGCAGCAAAAGCTGGACGTTTGTCTTTTTTGCTCCAAACACCGCCGAAAGTGAAAACAGGTGCTTTTGAGGATGGAGTCCGCAGGAAAGCAGAGAGGGCCAAATTGTCTGGGGCATTTGAAGGGGTTCCAGGAGGCAGTGAGGACCAGCATCACTTTTCCCCGCTGGCACCTTTGCTGTGGCAGCAAAAGCTGGACGTTTGTCTTTTTTGCTCCAAACACCGCCGAAAGTGAAAAACGGTGCTTTTGAGGATAGAGTCCGCAGGAAAGCAGAGAGGGCCAAATTGTCTGGGGCATTTGAAGGGGTTCCAGGAGGCAGTGAGGACCAGCATCACTTTTCCCCGCTGGCACCTTTGCTGTGGCAGCAAAAGCTGGACGTTTGTCTTTTTTGCTCCAAACACCACCGAAAGCCAAAACAGGTGCTTTTGAGGATGGAGTCCGCAGGAAAGCAGAGAGGGCCAAATTGTCTGGGGCATTTGAAGGGGTTCCAGGAGGCAGTGAGGACCAGCATCACTTTTCCCCGCTGGCACCTTTGCTGTGGCAGCAAAAGCTGGACGTTTGTCTTTTTTGCTCCAAACACCACCGAAAGCCAAAACAGGTGCTTTTGAGGATGGAGTCCGCAGGAAAGCAGAGAGGGCCAAATTGTCTGGGGCATTTGAAGGGGTTCCAGGAGGCAGTGAGGACCAGCATCACTTTTCCCCGCTGGCACCTTTGCTGTGGCAGCAAAAGCTGGACGTTTGTCTTTTTTGCTCCAAACACCGCCGAAAGTGAAAACAGGTGCTTTTGAGGATGGAGTCCGCAGGAAAGCAGAGAGGGCCAAATTGTCTGGGGCATTTGAAGGGGTTCCAGGAGGCAGTGAGGACCAGCATCACTTTTCCCCGCTGGCACCTTTGCTGTGGCAGCAAAAGCTGGACGTTTGTCTTTTTTGCTCCAAACATCGCCGAAAGTGAAAAACGGTGCTTTTGAGGATGGAGTCCGCAGGAAAGCAGAGAGGGCCAAATTGTCTGGGGCATTTGAAGGGGTTCCAGGAGGCAGTGAGGACCAGCATCACTTTTCCCCGCTGGCACCTTTGCTGTGGCAGCAAAAGCTGGACGTTTGTCTTTTTTGCTCCAAACACCGCCGAAAGCGAAAACAGGTGCTTTTGAGGATGGAGTCCGCAGGAAAGCAGAGAGGGCCAAATTGTCTGGGGCATTTGAAGGGGTTCCAGGAGGCAGTGAGGACCAGCATCACTTTTCCCCGCTGGCACCTTTGCTGTGGCAGCAAAAGCTGGACGTTTGTCTTTTTTGCTCCAAACACCGCCGAAAGTGAAAAACGGTGCTTTTGAGGATAGAGTCCGCAGGAAAGCAGAGAGGGCCAAATTGTCTGGGGCATTTGAAGGGGTTCCAGGAGGCAGTGAGGACCAGCATCACTTTTCCCCGCTGGCACCTTTGCTGTGGCAGCAAAAGCTGGACGTTTGTCTTTTTTGCTCCAAACACCACCGAAAGCCAAAACAGGTGCTTTTGAGGATGGAGTCCGCAGGAAAGCAGAGAGGGCCAAATTGTCTGGGGCATTTGAAGGGGTTCCAGGAGGCAGTGAGGACCAGCATCACTTTTCCCCGCTGGCACCTTTGCTGTGGCAGCAAAAGCTGGACGTTTGTCTTTTTTGCTCCAAACACCGCCGAAAGTGAAAACAGGTGCTTTTGAGGATGGAGTCCGCAGGAAAGCAGAGAGGGCCAAATTGTCTGGGGCATTTGAAGGGGTTCCAGGAGGCAGTGAGGACCAGCATCACTTTTCCCCGCTGGCACCTTTGCTGTGGCAGCAAAAGCTGGACGTTTGTCTTTTTTGCTCCAAACATCGCCGAAAGTGAAAAACGGTGCTTTTGAGGATGGAGTCCGCAGGAAAGCAGAGAGGGCCAAATTGTCTGGGGCATTTGAAGGGGTTCCAGGAGGCAGTGAGGACCAGCATCACTTTTCCCCGCTGGCACCTTTGCTGTGGCAGCAAAAGCTGGACGTTTGTCTTTTTTGCTCCAAACACCGCCGAAAGCGAAAACAGGTGCTTTTGAGGATGGAGTCCGCAGGAAAGCAGAGAGGGCCAAATTGTCTGGGGCATTTGAAGGGGTTCCAGGAGGCAGTGAGGACCAGCATCACTTTTCCCCGCTGGCACCTTTGCTGTGGCAGCAAAAGCTGGACGTTTGTCTTTTTTGCTCCAAACACCGCCGAAAGTGAAAAACGGTGCTTTTGAGGATAGAGTCCGCAGGAAAGCAGAGAGGGCCAAATTGTCTGGGGCATTTGAAGGGGTTCCAGGAGGCAGTGAGGACCAGCATCACTTTTCCCCGCTGGCACCTTTGCTGTGGCAGCAAAAGCTGGACGTTTGTCTTTTTTGCTCCAAACACCACCGAAAGCCAAAACAGGTGCTTTTGAGGATGGAGTCCGCAGGAAAGCAGAGAGGGCCAAATTGTCTGGGGCATTTGAAGGGGTTCCAGGAGGCAGTGAGGACCAGCATCACTTTTCCCCGCTGGCACCTTTGCTGTGGCAGCAAAAGCTGGACGTTTGTCTTTTTTGCTCCAAACACCGCCGAAAGTGAAAACAGGTGCTTTTGAGGATGGAGTCCGCAGGAAAGCAGAGAGGGCCAAATTGTCTGGGGCATTTGAAGGGGTTCCAGGAGGCAGTGAGGACCAGCATCACTTTTCCCCGCTGGCACCTTTGCTGTGGCAGCAAAAGCTGGACGTTTGTCTTTTTTGCTCCAAACACCGCCGAAAGTGAAAAACGGTGCTTTTGAGGATAGAGTCCGCAGGAAAGCAGAGAGGGCCAAATTGTCTGGGGCATTTGAAGGGGTTCCAGGAGGCAGTGAGGACCAGCATCACTTTTCCCCGCTGGCACCTTTGCTGTGGCAGCAAAAGCTGGACGTTTGTCTTTTTTGCTCCAAACACCGCCGAAAGTGAAAACAGGTGCTTTTGAGGATGGAGTCCGCAGGAAAGCAGAGAGGGCCAAATTGTCTGGGGCATTTGAAGGGGTTCCAGGAGGCAGTGAGGACCAGCATCACTTTTCCCCGCTGGCACCTTTGCTGTGGCAGCAAAAGCTGGACGTTTGTCTTTTTTGCTCCAAACATCGCCGAAAGTGAAAAACGGTGCTTTTGAGGATGGAGTCCGCAGGAAAGCAGAGAGGGCCAAATTGTCTGGGGCATTTGAAGGGGTTCCAGGAGGCAGTGAGGACCAGCATCACTTTTCCCCGCTGGCACCTTTGCTGTGGCAGCAAAAGCTGGACGTTTGTCTTTTTTGCTCCAAACACCGCCGAAAGCGAAAACAGGTGCTTTTGAGGATGGAGTCCGCAGGAAAGCAGAGAGGGCCAAATTGTCTGGGGCATTTGAAGGGGTTCCAGGAGGCAGTGAGGACCAGCATCACTTTTCCCCGCTGGCACCTTTGCTGTGGCAGCAAAAGCTGGACGTTTGTCTTTTTTGCTCCAAACACCGCCGAAAGTGAAAAACGGTGCTTTTGAGGATAGAGTCCGCAGGAAAGCAGAGAGGGCCAAATTGTCTGGGGCATTTGAAGGGGTTCCAGGAGGCAGTGAGGACCAGCATCACTTTTCCCCGCTGGCACCTTTGCTGTGGCAGCAAAAGCTGGACGTTTGTCTTTTTTGCTCCAAACACCACCGAAAGCCAAAACAGGTGCTTTTGAGGATGGAGTCCGCAGGAAAGCAGAGAGGGCCAAATTGTCTGGGGCATTTGAAGGGGTTCCAGGAGGCAGTGAGGACCAGCATCACTTTTCCCCGCTGGCACCTTTGCTGTGGCAGCAAAAGCTGGACGTTTGTCTTTTTTGCTCCAAACACCGCCGAAAGTGAAAACAGGTGCTTTTGAGGATGGAGTCCGCAGGAAAGCAGAGAGGGCCAAATTGTCTGGGGCATTTGAAGGGGTTCCAGGAGGCAGTGAGGACCAGCATCACTTTTCCCCGCTGGCACCTTTGCTGTGGCAGCAAAAGCTGGACGTTTGTCTTTTTTGCTCCAAACACCGCCGAAAGTGAAAAACGGTGCTTTTGAGGATAGAGTCCGCAGGAAAGCAGAGAGGGCCAAATTGTCTGGGGCATTTGAAGGGGTTCCAGGAGGCAGTGAGGACCAGCATCACTTTTCCCCGCTGGCACCTTTGCTGTGGCAGCAAAAGCTGGACGTTTGTCTTTTTTGCTCCAAACAGCGCCGAAAGCGAAAACAGGTGCTTTTGAGGATGGAGTCCGCAGGAAAGCAGAGAGGGCCAAATTGTCTGGGGCATTTGAAGGGGTTCCAGGAGGCAGTGAGGACCAGCATCACTTTTCCCCGCTGGCACCTTTGCTGTGGCAGCAAAAGCTGGACGTTTGTCTTTTTTGCTCCAAACACCGCCGAAAGCGAAAACAGGTGCTTTTGAGGATGGAGTCCGCAGGAAAGCAGAGAGGGCCAAATTGTCTGGGGCATTTGAAGGGGTTCCAGGAGGCAGTGAGGACCAGCATCACTTTTCCCCGCTGGCACCTTTGCTGTGGCAGCAAAAGCTGGACGTTTGTCTTTTTTGCTCCAAACACCGCCGAAAGTGAAAACAGGTGCTTTTGAGGATGGAGTCCGCAGGAAAGCAGAGAGGGCCAAATTGTCTGGGGCATTTGAAGGGGTTCCAGGAGGCAGTGAGGACCAGCATCACTTTTCCCCGCTGGCACCTTTGCTGTGGCAGCAAAAGCTGGACGTTTGTCTTTTTTGCTACAAACACCGCCGAAAGTGAAAAAAGGTGCTTTTGACGATAGAGTCCGCAGGAAAGCAGAGAGGGCCAAATTGTCTGGGGCATTTGAAGGGGTTCCAGGAGGCAGTGAGGACCAGCATCACTTTTCCCCGCTGGCACCTTTGCTGTGGCAGCAAAAGCTGGACGTTTGTCTTTTTTGCTCCAAACACCGCCGAAAGCGAAAACAGGTGCTTTTGAGGATGGAGTCCGCAGGAAAGCAGAGAGGGCCAAATTGTCTGGGGCATTTGAAGGGGTTCCAGGAGGCAGTGAGGACCAGCATCACTTTTCCCCGCTGGCACCTTTGCTGTGGCAGCAAAAGCTGGACGTTTGTCTTTTTTGCTCCAAACACCGCCGAAAGCGAAAACAGGTGCTTTTGAGGATGGAGTCCGCAGGAAAGCAGAGAGGGCCAAATTGTCTGGGGCATTTGAAGGGGTTCCAGGAGGCAGTGAGGACCAGCATCACTTTTCCCCGCTGGCACCTTTGCTGTGGCAGCAAAAGCTGGACGTTCGTCTTTTTAGCTCCAAACAGCGCCGAAAGCGAAAACAGGTGCTTTTGAGGATGGAGTCCGCAGGAAAGCAGAGAGGGCCAAATTGTCTGGGGCATTTGAAGGGGTTCCAGGAGGCAGTGAGGACGAGCATCACTTTTCCCCGCTGGCACCTTTGCTGTGGCAGCAAAAGCTGGACGTTTGTCTTTTTTGCTCCAAACAGCGCCGAAAGCGAAAACAGGTGCTTTTGAGGATGGAGTCCGCAGGAAAGCAGAGAGGGCCAAGTTGTCTGGGGCATTTGAAGGGGTTCCAGGAGGCAGTGAGGACCAGCATCACTTTTCCCCGCTGGCACCTTTGCTGTGGCAGCAAAAGCTGGACGTTTGTCTTTTTTGCTCCAAACACCGCCGAAAGCGAAAAACGGTGCTTTTGAGGATAGAGTCCGCAGGAAAGCAGAGAGGGCCAAATTGTCTGGGGCATTTGAAGGGGTTCCAGGAGGCAGTGAGGACCAGCATCACTTTTCCCCGCTGGCACCTTTGCTGTGGCAGCAAAAGCTGGACGTTTTTGTTTTTTGCTCCAAACACCGCCGAAAGCGAAAACAGGTGCTTTTGAGGATGGAGTCCGCAGGAAAGCAGAGAGGGCCAAATTGTCTGGGGCATTTGAAGGGGTTCCAGGAGGCAGTGAGGACCAGCATCACTTTTCCCCGCTGGCACCTTTGCTGTGGCAGCAAAAGCTGGACGTTTGTCTTTTTTGCTCCAAACACCGCCGAAAGCGAAAACAGGTGCTTTTGAGGATGGAGTCCGCAGGAAAGCAGAGAGGGCCAAATTGTCTGGGGCATTTGAAGGGGTTCCAGGAGGCAGTGAGGACCAGCATCACTTTTCCCCGCTGGCACCTTTGCTGTGGCAGCAAAAGCTGGACGTTTGTCTTTTTTGCTCCAAACACCGCCGAAAGTGAAAAACGGTGCTTTTGAGGATGGAGTCCGCAGGAAAGCAGAGAGGGCCAAATTGTCTGAGGCATTTGAAGGGGTTCCAGGAGGCAGTGAGGACCAGCATCACTTTTCCCCGCTGGCACCTTTGCTGTGGCAGCAAAAGCTGGACGTTTTTGTTTTTTGCTCCAAACACCGCCGAAAGCGAAAACAGGTGCTTTTGAGGATGGAGTCCGCAGGAAAGCAGAGAGGGCCAAATTGTCTGGGGCATTTGAAGGGGTTCCAGGAGGCAGTGAGGACCAGCATCACTTTTCCCCGCTGGCACCTTTGCTGTGGCAGCAAAAGCTGGACGTTTGTCTTTTTTGCTCCAAACACCGCCGAAAGCGAAAACAGGTGCTTTTGAGGATGGAGTCCGCAGGAAAGCAGAGAGGGCCAAATTGTCTGGGGCATTTGAAGGGGTTCCAGGAGGCAGTGAGGACCAGCATCACTTTTCCCCGCTGGCACCTTTGCTGTGGCAGCAAAAGCTGGACGTTTGTCTTTTTTGCTCCAAACACCACCGAAAGCGAAAACAGGTGCTTTTGAGGATGGAGTCCGCAGGAAAGCAGAGAGGGCCAAATTGTCTGGGGCATTTGAAGGGGTTCCAGGAGGCAGTGAGGACCAGCATCACTTTTCCCCGCTGGCACCTTTGCTGTGGCAGCAAAAGCTGGACGTTTGTCTTTTTTGCTCCAAACACCGCCGAAAGCGAAAACAGGTGCTTTTGAGGATGGAGTCCGCAGGAAAGCAGAGAGGGCCAAATTGTCTGGGGCATTTGAAGGGGTTCCAGGAGGCAGTGAGGACCAGCATCACTTTTTCCCGCTGGCACCTTTGCTGTGGCAGCAAAAGCTGGACGTTTGTCTTTTTTGCTCCAAACACCGCCGAAAGCGAAAACAGGTGCTTTTGAGGATGGAGTCCGCAGGAAAGCAGAGAGGGCCAAATTGTCTGGGGCATTTGAAGGGGTTCCAGGAGGCAGTGAGGACCAGCATCACTTTTCCCCGCTGGCACCTTTGCTGTGGCAGCAAAAGCTGGACGTTTGTCTTTTTTGCTCCAAACACCGCCGAAAGCGAAAACAGGTGCTTTTGAGGATGGAGTCCGCAGGAAAGCAGAGAGGGCCAAATTGTCTGGGGCATTTGAAGGGGTTCCAGGAGGCAGTGAGGACCAGCATCACTTTTCCCCGCTGGCACCTTTGCTGTGGCAGCAAAAGCTGGACGTTTGTCTTTTTTGCTCCAAACACCGCCGAAAGTGAAAACAGGTGCTTTTGAGGATGGAGTCCGCAGGAAAGCAGAGAGGGCCAAATTGTCTGGGGCATTTGAAGGGGTTCCAGGAGGCAGTGAGGACCAGCATCACTTTTCCCCGCTGGCACCTTTGCTGTGGCAGCAAAAGCTGGACGTTTGTCTTTTTTGCTCCAAACACCGCCGAAAGTGAAAAACGGTGCTTTTGAGGATAGAGTCCGCAGGAAAGCAGAGAGGGCCAAATTGTCTGGGGCATTTGAAGGGGTTCCAGGAGGCAGTGAGGACCAGCATCACTTTTCCCCGCTGGCACCTTTGCTGTGGCAGCAAAAGCTGGACGTTTGTCTTTTTTGCTCCAAACACCACCGAAAGCCAAAACAGGTGCTTTTGAGGATGGAGTCCGCAGGAAAGCAGAGAGGGCCAAATTGTCTGGGGCATTTGAAGGGGTTCCAGGAGGCAGTGAGGACCAGCATCACTTTTCCCCGCTGGCACCTTTGCTGTGGCAGCAAAAGCTGGACGTTTGTCTTTTTTGCTCCAAACACCGCCGAAAGCGAAAACAGGTGCTTTTGAGGATGGAGTCCGCAGGAAAGCAGAGAGGGCCAAATTGTCTGGGGCATTTGAAGGGGTTCCAGGAGGCAGTGAGGACCAGCATCACTTTTCCCCGCTGGCACCTTTGCTGTGGCAGCAAAAGCTGGACGTTTGTCTTTTTTGCTCCAAACACCGCCGAAAGTGAAAACAGGTGCTTTTGAGGATGGAGTCCGCAGGAAAGCAGAGAGGGCCAAATTGTCTGGGGCATTTGAAGGGGTTCCAGGAGGCAGTGAGGACCAGCATCACTTTTCCCCGCTGGCACCTTTGCTGTGGCAGCAAAAGCTGGACGTTTGTCTTTTTTGCTCCAAACATCGCCGAAAGTGAAAAACGGTGCTTTTGAGGATGGAGTCCGCAGGAAAGCAGAGAGGGCCAAATTGTCTGGGGCATTTGAAGGGGTTCCAGGAGGCAGTGAGGACCAGCATCACTTTTCCCCGCTGGCACCTTTGCTGTGGCAGCAAAAGCTGGACGTTTGTCTTTTTTGCTCCAAACACCGCCGAAAGCGAAAACAGGTGCTTTTGAGGATGGAGTCCGCAGGAAAGCAGAGAGGGCCAAATTGTCTGGGGCATTTGAAGGGGTTCCAGGAGGCAGTGAGGACCAGCATCACTTTTCCCCGCTGGCACCTTTGCTGTGGCAGCAAAAGCTGGACGTTTGTCTTTTTTGCTCCAAACACCGCCGAAAGTGAAAAACGGTGCTTTTGAGGATAGAGTCCGCAGGAAAGCAGAGAGGGCCAAATTGTCTGGGGCATTTGAAGGGGTTCCAGGAGGCAGTGAGGACCAGCATCACTTTTCCCCGCTGGCACCTTTGCTGTGGCAGCAAAAGCTGGACGTTTGTCTTTTTTGCTCCAAACACCACCGAAAGCCAAAACAGGTGCTTTTGAGGATGGAGTCCGCAGGAAAGCAGAGAGGGCCAAATTGTCTGGGGCATTTGAAGGGGTTCCAGGAGGCAGTGAGGACCAGCATCACTTTTCCCCGCTGGCACCTTTGCTGTGGCAGCAAAAGCTGGACGTTTGTCTTTTTTGCTCCAAACACCGCCGAAAGTGAAAACAGGTGCTTTTGAGGATGGAGTCCGCAGGAAAGCAGAGAGGGCCAAATTGTCTGGGGCATTTGAAGGGGTTCCAGGAGGCAGTGAGGACCAGCATCACTTTTCCCCGCTGGCACCTTTGCTGTGGCAGCAAAAGCTGGACGTTTGTCTTTTTTGCTCCAAACACCGCCGAAAGTGAAAAACGGTGCTTTTGAGGATAGAGTCCGCAGGAAAGCAGAGAGGGCCAAATTGTCTGGGGCATTTGAAGGGGTTCCAGGAGGCAGTGAGGACCAGCATCACTTTTCCCCGCTGGCACCTTTGCTGTGGCAGCAAAAGCTGGACGTTTGTCTTTTTTGCTCCAAACACCGCCGAAAGTGAAAACAGGTGCTTTTGAGGATGGAGTCCGCAGGAAAGCAGAGAGGGCCAAATTGTCTGGGGCATTTGAAGGGGTTCCAGGAGGCAGTGAGGACCAGCATCACTTTTCCCCGCTGGCACCTTTGCTGTGGCAGCAAAAGCTGGACGTTTGTCTTTTTTGCTCCAAACATCGCCGAAAGTGAAAAACGGTGCTTTTGAGGATGGAGTCCGCAGGAAAGCAGAGAGGGCCAAATTGTCTGGGGCATTTGAAGGGGTTCCAGGAGGCAGTGAGGACCAGCATCACTTTTCCCCGCTGGCACCTTTGCTGTGGCAGCAAAAGCTGGACGTTTGTCTTTTTTGCTCCAAACACCGCCGAAAGCGAAAACAGGTGCTTTTGAGGATGGAGTCCGCAGGAAAGCAGAGAGGGCCAAATTGTCTGGGGCATTTGAAGGGGTTCCAGGAGGCAGTGAGGACCAGCATCACTTTTCCCCGCTGGCACCTTTGCTGTGGCAGCAAAAGCTGGACGTTTGTCTTTTTTGCTCCAAACACCGCCGAAAGTGAAAAACGGTGCTTTTGAGGATAGAGTCCGCAGGAAAGCAGAGAGGGCCAAATTGTCTGGGGCATTTGAAGGGGTTCCAGGAGGCAGTGAGGACCAGCATCACTTTTCCCCGCTGGCACCTTTGCTGTGGCAGCAAAAGCTGGACGTTTGTCTTTTTTGCTCCAAACACCACCGAAAGCCAAAACAGGTGCTTTTGAGGATGGAGTCCGCAGGAAAGCAGAGAGGGCCAAATTGTCTGGGGCATTTGAAGGGGTTCCAGGAGGCAGTGAGGACCAGCATCACTTTTCCCCGCTGGCACCTTTGCTGTGGCAGCAAAAGCTGGACGTTTGTCTTTTTTGCTCCAAACACCGCCGAAAGTGAAAACAGGTGCTTTTGAGGATGGAGTCCGCAGGAAAGCAGAGAGGGCCAAATTGTCTGGGGCATTTGAAGGGGTTCCAGGAGGCAGTGAGGACCAGCATCACTTTTCCCCGCTGGCACCTTTGCTGTGGCAGCAAAAGCTGGACGTTTGTCTTTTTTGCTCCAAACACCGCCGAAAGTGAAAAACGGTGCTTTTGAGGATAGAGTCCGCAGGAAAGCAGAGAGGGCCAAATTGTCTGGGGCATTTGAAGGGGTTCCAGGAGGCAGTGAGGACCAGCATCACTTTTCCCCGCTGGCACCTTTGCTGTGGCAGCAAAAGCTGGACGTTTGTCTTTTTTGCTCCAAACACCACCGAAAGCCAAAACAGGTGCTTTTGAGGATGGAGTCCGCAGGAAAGCAGAGAGGGCCAAATTGTCTGGGGCATTTGAAGGGGTTCCAGGAGGCAGTGAGGACCAGCATCACTTTTCCCCGCTGGCACCTTTGCTGTGGCAGCAAAAGCTGGACGTTTGTCTTTTTTGCTCCAAACACCGCCGAAAGCGAAAACAGGTGCTTTTGAGGATGGAGTCCGCAGGAAAGCAGAGAGGGCCAAATTGTCTGGGGCATTTGAAGGGGTTCCAGGAGGCAGTGAGGACCAGCATCACTTTTCCCCGCTGGCACCTTTGCTGTGGCAGCAAAAGCTGGACGTTTGTCTTTTTTGCTCCAAACACCGCCGAAAGTGAAAACAGGTGCTTTTGAGGATGGAGTCCGCAGGAAAGCAGAGAGGGCCAAATTGTCTGGGGCATTTGAAGGGGTTCCAGGAGGCAGTGAGGACCAGCATCACTTTTCCCCGCTGGCACCTTTGCTGTGGCAGCAAAAGCTGGACGTTTGTCTTTTTTGCTCCAAACAGCGCCGAAAGTGAAAAACGGTGCTTTTGAGGATAGAGTCCGCAGGAAAGCAGAGAGGGCCAAATTGTCTGGGGCATTTGAAGGGGTTCCAGGAGGCAGTGAGGACCAGCATCACTTTTCCCCGCTGGCACCTTTGCTGTGGCAGCAAAAGCTGGACGTTTGTCTTTTTTGCTCCAAACACCGCCGAAAGCGAAAACAGGTGCTTTTGAGGATGGAGTCCGCAGGAAAGCAGAGAGGGCCAAATTGTCTGGGGCATTTGAAGGGGTTCCAGGAGGCAGTGAGGACCAGCATCACTTTTCCCCGCTGGCACCTTTGCTGTGGCAGCAAAAGCTGGACGTTTGTCTTTTTTGCTCCAAACACCGCCGAAAGCGAAAACAGGTGCTTTTGAGGATGGAGTCCGCAGGAAAGCAGAGAGGGCCAAATTGTCTGGGGCATTTGAAGGGGTTCCAGGAGGCAGTGAGGACCAGCATCACTTTTCCCCGCTGGCACCTTTGCTGTGGCAGCAAAAGCTGGACGTTCGTCTTTTTAGCTCCAAACAGCGCCGAAAGCGAAAACAGGTGCTTTTGAGGATGGAGTCCGCAGGAAAGCAGAGAGGGCCAAATTGTCTGGGGCATTTGAAGGGGTTCCAGGAGGCAGTGAGGACGAGCATCACTTTTCCCCGCTGGCACCTTTGCTGTGGCAACAAAAGCTGGCGTTTGTCTTTTTTGCTCCAAACAGCGCCGAAAGCGAAAACAGGTGCTTTTGAGGATGGAGTCCGCAGGAAAGCAGAGAGGGCCAAGTTGTCTGGGGCATTTGAAGGGGTTCCAGGAGGCAGTGAGGACCAGCATCACTTTTCCCCGCTGGCACCTTTGCTGTGGCAGCAAAAGTTGGACGTTTGTCTTTTTTGCTCCAAACACCGCCGAAAGCGAAAAACGGTGCTTTTGAGGATAGAGTCCGCAGGAAAGCAGAGAGGGCCAAATTGTCTGGGGCATTTGAAGGGGTTCCAGGAGGCAGTGAGGACCAGCATCACTTTTCCCCGCTGGCACCTTTGCTGTGGCAGCAAAAGCTGGACGTTTTTGTTTTTTGCTCCAAACACCGCCGAAAGCGAAAACAGGTGCTTTTGAGGATGGAGTCCGCAGGAAAGCAGAGAGGGCCAAATTGTCTGGGGCATTTGAAGGGGTTCCAGGAGGCAGTGAGGACCAGCATCACTTTTCCCCGCTGGCACCTTTGCTGTGGCAGCAAAAGCTGGACGTTTGTCTTTTTTGCTCCAAACACCGCCGAAAGCGAAAACAGGTGCTTTTGAGGATGGAGTCCGCAGGAAAGCAGAGAGGGCCAAATTGTCTGGGGCATTTGAAGGGGTTCCAGGAGGCAGTGAGGACCAGCATCACTTTTCCCCGCTGGCACCTTTGCTGTGGCAGCAAAAGCTGGACGTTTGTCTTTTTTGCTCCAAACACCGCCGAAAGTGAAAAACGGTGCTTTTGAGGATGGAGTCCGCAGGAAAGCAGAGAGGGCCAAATTGTCTGAGGCATTTGAAGGGGTTCCAGGAGGCAGTGAGGACCAGCATCACTTTTCCCCGCTGGCACCTTTGCTGTGGCAGCAAAAGCTGGACGTTTTTGTTTTTTGCTCCAAACACCGCCGAAAGCGAAAACAGGTGCTTTTGAGGATGGAGTCCGCAGGAAAGCAGAGAGGGCCAAATTGTCTGGGGCATTTGAAGGGGTTCCAGGAGGCAGTGAGGACCAGCATCACTTTTCCCCGCTGGCACCTTTGCTGTGGCAGCAAAAGCTGGACGTTTGTCTTTTTTGCTCCAAACACCGCCGAAAGCGAAAACAGGTGCTTTTGAGGATGGAGTCCGCAGGAAAGCAGAGAGGGCCAAATTGTCTGGGGCATTTGAAGGGGTTCCAGGAGGCAGTGAGGACCAGCATCACTTTTCCCCGCTGGCACCTTTGCTGTGGCAGCAAAAGCTGGACGTTTGTCTTTTTTGCTCCAAACACCACCGAAAGCGAAAACAGGTGCTTTTGAGGATGGAGTCCGCAGGAAAGCAGAGAGGGCCAAATTGTCTGGGGCATTTGAAGGGGTTCCAGGAGGCAGTGAGGACCAGCATCACTTTTCCCCGCTGGCACCTTTGCTGTGGCAGCAAAAGCTGGACGTTTGTCTTTTTTGCTCCAAACACCACCGAAAGCCAAAACAGGTGCTTTTGAGGATGGAGTCCGCAGGAAAGCAGAGAGGGCCAAATTGTCTGGGGCATTTGAAGGGGTTCCAGGAGGCAGTGAGGACCAGCATCACTTTTCCCCGCTGGCACCTTTGCTGTGGCAGCAAAAGCTGGACGTTTGTCTTTTTTGCTCCAAACACCGCCGAAAGCGAAAACAGGTGCTTTTGAGGATGGAGTCCGCAGGAAAGCAGAGAGGGCCAAATTGTCTGGGGCATTTGAAGGGGTTCCAGGAGGCAGTGAGGACCAGCATCACTTTTCCCCGCTGGCACCTTTGCTGTGGCAGCAAAAGCTGGACGTTTGTCTTTTTTGCTCCAAACACCGCCGAAAGCGAAAACAGGTGCTTTTGAGGATGGAGTCCGCAGGAAAGCAGAGAGGGCCAAATTGTCTGGGGCATTTGAAGGGGTTCCAGGAGGCAGTGAGGACCAGCATCACTTTTCCCCGCTGGCACCTTTGCTGTGGCAGCAAAAGCTGGACGTTCGTCTTTTTAGCTCCAAACAGCGCCGAAAGCGAAAACAGGTGCTTTTGAGGATGGAGTCCGCAGGAAAGCAGAGAGGGCCAAATTGTCTGGGGCATTTGAAGGGGTTCCAGGAGGCAGTGAGGACGAGCATCACTTTTCCCCGCTGGCACCTTTGCTGTGGCAGCAAAAGCTGGCGTTTGTCTTTTTTGCTCCAAACACCGCCGAAAGCGAAAACAGGTGCTTTTGAGGATGGAGTCCGCAGGAAAGCAGAGAGGGCCAAGGTGTCTGGGGCATTTGAAGGGGTTCCAGGAGGCAGTGAGGACCAGCATCACTTTTCCCCGCTGGCACCTTTGCTGTGGCAGCAAAAGTTGGACGTTTGTCTTTTTTGCTCCAAACACCGCCGAAAGCGAAAAACGGTGCTTTTGAGGATAGAGTCCGCAGGAAAGCAGAGAGGGCCAAATTGTCTGGGGCATTTGAAGGGGTTCCAGGAGGCAGTGAGGACCAGCATCACTTTTCCCCGCTGGCACCTTTGCTGTGGCAGCAAAAGCTGGACGTTTTTGTTTTTTGCTCCAAACACCGCCGAAAGCGAAAACAGGTGCTTTTGAGGATGGAGTCCGCAGGAAAGCAGAGAGGGCCAAATTGTCTGGGGCATTTGAAGGGGTTCCAGGAGGCAGTGAGGACCAGCATCACTTTTCCCCGCTGGCACCTTTGCTGTGGCAGCAAAAGCTGGACGTTTGTCTTTTTTGCTCCAAACACCGCCGAAAGCGAAAACAGGTGCTTTTGAGGATGGAGTCCGCAGGAAAGCAGAGAGGGCCAAATTGTCTGGGGCATTTGAAGGGGTTCCAGGAGGCAGTGAGGACCAGCATCACTTTTCCCCGCTGGCACCTTTGCTGTGGCAGCAAAAGCTGGACGTTTGTCTTTTTTGCTCCAAACACCACCGAAAGCGAAAACAGGTGCTTTTGAGGATGGAGTCCGCAGGAAAGCAGAGAGGGCCAAATTGTCTGGGGCATTTGAAGGGGTTCCAGGAGGCAGTGAGGACCAGCATCACTTTTCCCCGCTGGCACCTTTGCTGTGGCAGCAAAAGCTGGACGTTTGTCTTTTTTGCTCCAAACACCACCGAAAGCCAAAACAGGTGCTTTTGAGGATGGAGTCCGCAGGAAAGCAGAGAGGGCCAAATTGTCTGGGGCATTTGAAGGGGTTCCAGGAGGCAGTGAGGACCAGCATCACTTTTCCCCGCTGGCACCTTTGCTGTGGCAGCAAAAGCTGGACGTTTGTCTTTTTTGCTCCAAACACCGCCGAAAGCGAAAACAGGTGCTTTTGAGGATGGAGTCCGCAGGAAAGCAGAGAGGGCCAAATTGTCTGGGGCATTTGAAGGGGTTCCAGGAGGCAGTGAGGACCAGCATCACTTTTCCCCGCTGGCACCTTTGCTGTGGCAGCAAAAGCTGGACGTTTGTCTTTTTTGCTCCAAACACCGCCGAAAGTGAAAAACGGTGCTTTTGAGGATGGAGTCCGCAGGAAAGCAGAGAGGGCCAAATTGTCTGGGGCATTTGAAGGGGTTCCAGGAGGCAGTGAGGACCAGCATCACTTTTCCCCGCTGGCACCTTTGCTGTGGCAGCAAAAGCTGGACGTTTTTGTTTTTTGCTCCAAACACCGCCGAAAGCGAAAACAGGTGCTTTTGAGGATGGAGTCCGCAGGAAAGCAGAGAGGGCCAAATTGTCTGGGCCATTTGAAGGGGTTCCAGGAGGCAGTGAGGACCAGCATCACTTTTCCCCGCTGGCACCTTTGCTGTGGCAGCAAAAGCTGGACGTTTGTCTTTTTTGCTCCAAACACCGCCGAAAGCGAAAACAGGTGCTTTTGAGGATGGAGTCCGCAGGAAAGCAGAGAGGGCCAAATTGTCTGGGGCATTTGAAGGGGTTCCAGGAGGCAGTGAGGACCAGCATCACTTTTCCCCGCTGGCACCTTTGCTGTGGCAGCAAAAGCTGGACGTTTGTCTTTTTTGCTCCAAACACCACCGAAAGCGAAAACAGGTGCTTTTGAGGATGGAGTCCGCAGGAAAGCAGAGAGGGCCAAATTGTCTGGGGCATTTGAAGGGGTTCCAGGAGGCAGTGAGGACCAGCATCACTTTTCCCCGCTGGCACCTTTGCTGTGGCAGCAAAAGCTGGACGTTTGTCTTTTTTGCTCCAAACACCGCCGAAAGCGAAAACAGGTGCTTTTGAGGATGGAGTCCGCAGGAAAGCAGAGAGGGCCAAATTGTCTGGGGCATTTGAAGGGGTTCCAGGAGGCAGTGAGGACCAGCATCACTTTTCCCCGCTGGCACCTTTGCTGTGGCAGCAAAAGCTGGACGTTTGTCTTTTTTGCTCCAAACACCGCCGAAAGCGAAAACAGGTGCTTTTGAGGATGGAGTCCGCAGGAAAGCAGAGAGGGCCAAATTGTCTGGGGCATTTGAAGGGGTTCCAGGAGGCAGTGAGGACCAGCATCACTTTTCCCCGCTGGCACCTTTGCTGTGGCAGCAAAAGCTGGACGTTTGTCTTTTTTGCTCCAAACACCGCCGAAAGCGAAAACAGGTGCTTTTGAGGATGGAGTCCGCAGGAAAGCAGAGAGGGCCAAATTGTCTGGGGCATTTGAAGGGGTTCCAGGAGGCAGTGAGGACCAGCATCACTTTTCCCCGCTGGCACCTTTGCTGTGGCAGCAAAAGCTGGACGTTTGTCTTTTTTGCTCCAAACACCACCGAAAGCGAAAACAGGTGCTTTTGAGGATGGAGTCCGCAGGAAAGCAGAGAGGGCCAAATTGTCTGGGGCATTTGAAGGGGTTCCAGGAGGCAGTGAGGACCAGCATCACTTTTCCCCGCTGGCACCTTTGCTGTGGCAGCAAAAGCTGGACGTTTGTCTTTTTTGCTCCAAACACCGCCGAAAGCGAAAACAGGTGCTTTTGAGGATGGAGTCCGCAGGAAAGCAGAGAGGGCCAAATTGTCTGGGGCATTTGAAGGGGTTCCAGGAGGCAGTGAGGACCAGCATCACTTTTCCCCGCTGGCACCTTTGCTGTGGCAGCAAAAGCTGGACATTTGTCTTTTTTGCTCCAAACAGCGCCGAAAGCGAAAACAGGTGCTTTTGAGGATGGAGTCCGCAGGAAAGCAGAGAGGGCCAAATTGTCTGGGGCATTTGAAGGGGTTCCAGGAGGCAGTGAGGACCAGCATCACTTTTCCCCGCTGGCACCTTTGCTGTGGCAGCAAAAGCTGGACGTTTGTCTTTTTTGCTCCAAACACCGCCGAAAGCGAAAACAGGTGCTTTTGAGGATGGAGTCCGCAGGAAAGCAGAGAGGGCCAAATTGTCTGGGGCATTTGAAGGGGTTCCAGGAGGCAGTGAGGACCAGCATCACTTTTCCCCGCTGGCACCTTTGCTGTGGCAGCAAAAGCTGGACGTTTGTCTTTTTTGCTCCAAACACCGCCGAAAGCGAAAACAGGTGCTTTTGAGGATGGAGTCCGCAGGAAAGCAGAGAGGGCCAAATTGTCTGGGGCATTTGAAGGGGTTCCAGGAGGCAGTGAGGACCAGCATCACTTTTCCCCACTGGCACCTTTGCTGTGGCAGCAAAAGCTGGACGTTTGTCTCTTTTGCTCCTGAGGGCGCCGAAAGCGAAAACAGGTGCTTTTGAGGATGGAGTCCGCAGGAAAGCAGAGAGGGCCAAATTGTCTGGGGCATTTGAAGGGGTTCCAGGAGGCAGTGAGGACCAGCATCACTTTTCCCCGCTGGCACCTTTGCTGTGGCAGCAAAAGCTGGACGTTTGTCTTTTTTGCTCCAAACACCGCCGAAAGCGAAAACAGGTGCTTTTGAGGATGGAGTCCGCAGGAAAGCAGAGAGGGCCAAATTGTCTGGGGCATTTGAAGGGGTTCCAGGAGGCAGTGAGGACCAGCATCACTTTTCCCCGCTGGCACCTTTGCTGTGGCAGCAAAAGCTGGACGTTTGTCTTTTTTGCTCCAAACACCGCCGAAAGCGAAAACAGGTGCTTTTGAGGATGGAGTCCGCAGGAAAGCAGAGAGGGCCAAATTGTCTGGGGCATTTGAAGGGGTTCCAGGAGGCAGTGAGGACCAGCATCACTTTTCCCCGCTGGCACCTTTGCTGTGGCAGCAAAAGCTGGACGTTTGGCTTTTTTGCTCCAAACACCGCCGAAAGTGAAAAACGGTGCTTTTGAGGATAGAGTCCGCAGGAAAGCAGAGAGGGCCAAATTGTCTGGGGCATTTGAAGGGGTTCCAGGAGGCAGTGAGGACCAGCATCACTTTTCCCCGCTGGCACCTTTGCTGTGGCAGCAAAAGCTGGACATTTGTCTTTTTTGCTCCAAACACTGCCGAAAGCGAAAACAGGTGCTTTTGAGGATGGAGTCCGCAGGAAAGCAGAGAGGGCCAAATTGTCTGGGGCATTTGAAGGGGTTCCAGGAGGCAGTGAGGACCAGCATCACTTTTCCCCGCTGGCACCTTTGCTGTGGCAGCAAAAGCTGGACGTTTGTCTTTTTTGCTCCAAACAGCGCCGAAAGTGAAAAACGGTGCTTTTGAGGATAGAGTCCGCAGGAAAGCAGAGAGGGCCAAATTGTCTGGGGCATTTGAAGGGGTTCCAGGAGGCAGTGAGGACCAGCATCACTTTTCCCCGCTGGCACCTTTGCTGTGGCAGCAAAAGCTGGACGTTTGTCTTTTTTGCTCCAAACACCGCCGAAAGCGAAAACAGGTGCTTTTGAGGATGGAGTCCGCAGGAAAGCAGAGAGGGCCAAATTGTCTGGGGCATTTGAAGGGGTTCCAGGAGGCAGTGAGGACCAGCATCACTTTTCCCCGCTGGCACCTTTGCTGTGGCAGCAAAAGCTGGACGTTTGTCTTTTTTGCTCCAAACACCGCCGAAAGCGAAAACAGGTGCTTTTGAGGATGGAGTCCGCAGGAAAGCAGAGAGGGCCAAATTGTCTGGGGCATTTGAAGGGGTTCCAGGAGGCAGTGAGGACCAGCATCACTTTTCCCCGCTGGCACCTTTGCTGTGGCAGCAAAAGCTGGACGTTTGTCTTTTTTGCTCCAAACACCACCGAAAGTGAAAACAGGTGCTTTTGAGGATGGAGTCCGCAGGAAAGCAGAGAGGGCCAAATTGTCTGGGGCATTTGAAGGGGTTCCAGGAGGCAGTGAGGACCAGCATCACTTTTCCCCGCTGGCACCTTTGCTGTGGCAGCAAAAGCTGGACGTTTGTCTTTTTTGCTCCAAACACCGCCGAAAGCGAAAACAGGTGCTTTTGAGGATGGAGTCCGCAGGAAAGCAGAGAGGGCCAAATTGTCTGGGGCATTTGAAGGGGTTCCAGGAGGCAGTGAGGACCAGCATCACTTTTCCCCGCTGGCACCTTTGCTGTGGCAGCAAAAGCTGGACGTTTGTCTTTTTTGCTCCAAACACCGCCGAAAGCGAAAACAGGTGCTTTTGAGGATGGAGTCCGCAGGAAAGCAGAGAGGGCCAAATTGTCTGGGGCATTTGAAGGGGTTCCAGGAGGCAGTGAGGACCAGCATCACTTTTCCCCGCTGGCACCTTTGCTGTGGCAGCAAAAGCTGGACGTTTGTCTTTTTTGCTCCAAACACCGCCGAAAGCGAAAACAGGTGCTTTTGAGGATGGAGTCCGCAGGAAAGCAGAGAGGGCCAAATTGTCTGGGGCATTTGAAGGGGTTCCAGGAGGCAGTGAGGACCAGCATCACTTTTCCCCGCTGGCACCTTTGCTGTGGCAGCAAAAGCTGGACGTTTGTCTTTTTTGCTCCAAACACCGCCGAAAGTGAAAAACGGTGCTTTTGAGGATGGAGTCCGCAGGAAAGCAGAGAGGGCCAAATTGTCTGGGGCATTTGAAGGGGTTCCAGGAGGCAGTGAGGACCAGCATCACTTTTCCCCGCTGGCACCTTTGCTGTGGCAGCAAAAGCTGGACGTTTGTCTTTTTTGCTCCAAACACCGCCGAAAGCGAAAACAGGTGCTTTTGAGGATGGAGTCCGCAGGAAAGCAGAGAGGGCCAAATTGTCTGGGGCATTTGAAGGGGTTCCAGGAGGCAGTGAGGACCAGCATCACTTTTCCCCGCTGGCACCTTTGCTGTGGCAGCAAAAGCTGGACGTTTGTCTTTTTTGCTCCAAACACCGCCGAAAGCGAAAACAGGTGCTTTTGAGGATGGAGTCCGCAGGAAAGCAGAGAGGGCCAAATTGTCTGGGGCATTTGAAGGGGTTCCAGGAGGCAGTGAGGACCAGCATCACTTTTCCCCGCTGGCACCTTTGCTGTGGCAGCAAAAGCTGGACGTTTGTCTTTTTTGCTCCGGAGGGCGACGAAAGCGAAAAAAGGTGCTTTTGAGGATAGAGTCCGCAGGAAAGCAGAGAGGGCCAAATTGTTTGGGGCATTTGAAGGGGTTCCAGGATGCAGTGAGGACCAGCATCACTTTTCCCCGCTGGCACCTTTGCTGTGGCAGCAAAAGCTGGACGTTTGTCTTTTTTGCTCCAAACACCACCGAAAGCCAAAACAGGTGCTTTTGAGGGTGCAGTCCGCAGGAAAGCAGAGAGGGCCAAATTGTCTGGGGCATTTGAAGGGGTTCCAGGAGGCAGTGAGGACCAGCATCACTTTGCCCCGCTGGCACCTTTGCTGTGGCAGCAAAAGCTGGACGTTTGTCTTTTTTGCTCCAAACACCGCCGAAAGCGAAAACAGGTGCTTTTGAGGATGGAGTCCGCAGGAAAGCAGAGAGGGCCAAATTGTCTGGGGCATTTGAAGGGGTTCCAGGAGGCAGTGAGGACCAGCATCACTTTTCCCCGCTGGCACCTTTGCTGTGGCAGCAAAAGCTGGACGTTTGTCTTTTTTGCTCCAAACAGCGCCGAAAGCGAAAACAGGTGCTTTTGAGGATGGAGTCCGCAGGAAAGCAGAGAGGGCCAAATTGTCTGGGGCATTTGAAGGGGTTCCAGGAGGCAGTGAGGACCAGCATCACTTTTCCCCGCTGGCACCTTTGCTGTGGCAGCAAAAGCTGGACGTTTGTCTTTTTTGCTCCAAACACCGCCGAAAGCGAAAACAGGTTCTTTTGAGGATGGAGTCCGCAGGAAAGCAGAGAGGGCCAAATTGTCTGGGGCATTTGAAGGGGTTCCAGGAGGCAGTGAGGACCAGCATCACTTTTCCCCGCTGGCACCTTTGCTGTGGCAGCAAAAGCTAGACGTTTGTCTTTTTTGCTCCAAACACCGCCGAAAGCGAAAACAGGTGCTTTTGAGGATGGAGTCCGCAGGAAAGCAGAGAGGGCCAAATTGTCTGGGGCATTTGAAGGGGTTCCAGGAGGCAGTGAGGACCAGCATCACTTTTCCCCGCTGGCACCTTTGCTGTGGCAGCAAAAGCTGGACGTTCGTCTTTTTTGCTCCAAACACCGCCGACAGCGAAAACAGGTGCTTTTGAGGATAGAGTCCGCAGGAAAGCAGAGAGGGCCAAATTGTCTGGGGCATTTGAAGGGGTTCCAGGAGACAGTGAGGACCAGCATCACTTTTCCCCGCTGGCACCTTTGCTGTGGCAGCAAAAGCTGGACGTTTGTCTTTTTTGCTCCAAACAGCGCCGAAAGCGAAAACAGGTGCTTTTGAGGATGGAGTCCGCAGGAAAGCAGAGAGGGCCAAATTATCTGGGGCATTTGAAGGGGTTCCAGGAGGCAGTGAGGACCAGCATCACTTTTCCCCGCTGGCACCTTTGCTGTGGCAGCAAAAGCTGGACGTTTGTCTTTTTTGCTCCAAACACCACCGAAAGCGAAAACAGGTGCTTTTGAGGATGGAGTCCGCAGGAAAGCAGAGAGGGCCAAATTGTCTGGGGCATTTGAAGGGGTTCCAGGAGGCAGTGAGGACCAGCATCACTTTTCCCCGCTGGCACCTTTGCTGTGGCAGCAAAAGCTGGACGTTTGTCTTTTTTGCTCCAAACACCGCCGAAAGCGAAAACAGGTGCTTTTGAGGATGGAGTCCGCAGGAAAGCAGAGAGGGCCAAATTGTCTGGGGCATTTGAAGGGGTTCCAGGAGGCAGTGAGGACCAGCATCACTTTTCCCCGCTGGCACCTTTGCTGTGGCAGCAAAAGCTGGACGTTTGTCTTTTTTGCTCCAAACAGCGCCGAAAGCGAAAACAGGTGCTTTTGAGGATGGAGTCCGCAGGAAAGCAGAGAGTGCCAAATTGTCTGGGGCATTTTAAGGGGTTCCAGGAGGCAGTGAGGACCAGCATCACTTTTCCCCGCTGGCACCTTTGCTGTGGCAGCAAAAGCTGGACGTTTGTCTTTTTTGCTCCAAACACCGCCGAAAGCGAAAACAGGTGCTTTTGAGGATGGAGTCCGCAGGAAAGCAGAGAGGGCCAAATTGTCTGGGGCATTTGAAGGGGATCCAGGAGGCAGTGAGGACCAGCATCACTTTTCCCCGCTGGCACCTTTGCTGTGGCAGCAAAAGCTGGACGTTTGTCTTTTTTGCTCCAAACACCGCCGAAAGCGAAAACAGGTGCTTTTGAGGATGGAGTCCGCAGGAAAGCAGAGAGGGCCAAATTGTCTGGGGCATTTGAAGGGGTTGTAGGGGGCAGTGAGGACCAGCCTCACTTTTCCCCGCTGGCACCTTTGCTGTGGCAGCAAAAGCTGGACGTTTGTCTTTTTTGCTCCAAACACCGCCGAAAGCGAAAACAGGTGCTTTTGAGGATGGAGTCCGCAGGAAAGCAGAGAGGGCCAAATTGTGTGGGGCATTTGAAGGGGTTCCAGGAGGCAGTGAGGACCAGCATCACTTTTCCCCGCTGGCACCTTTGCTGTGGCAGCAAAAGCTGGACGTTTGTCTTTTTTGCTCCAAACACCGCCGAAAGCGAAAACAGGTGCTTTTGAGGATGGAGTCCGCAGGAAAGCAGAGAGGGCCAAATTGTCTGGGGCATTTGAAGGGGTTCCAGGAGGCAGTGAGGACCAGCATCACTTTTCCCCGCTGGCACCTTTGCTGTGGCAGCAAAAGCTGGACGTTTGTCTTTTTTGCTCCAAACACCGCCGAAAGCGAAAACAGGTGCTTTTGAGGATGGAGTCCGCAGGAAAGCAGAGAGGGCCAAATTGTCTGGGGCATTTGAAGGGGTTCCAGGAGGCAGTGAGGACCAGCATCACTTTTCCCCGCTGGCACCTTTGCTGTGGCAGCAAAAGCTGGACGTTTGTCTTTTTTGCTCCAAACACCGCCGAAAGCGAAAACAGGTGCTTTTGAGGATGGAGTCCGCAGGAAAGCAGAGAGTGCCAAATTGTCTGGGGCATTTGAAGGGGTTCCAGGGGGCAGTGAGGACCAGCATCACTTTTCCCCGCTGGCACCTTTGCTGTGGCAGCAAAAGCTGGACGTTTGTCTTTTTTGCTCCAAACACCGCCGAAAGCGAAAACAGGTGCTTTTGAGGATGGAGTCCGCAGGAAAGCAGAGAGGGCCAAATTGTCTGGGGCATTTGAAGGGGTTCCAGGGGGCAGTGAGGACCAGCATCACTTTTCCCCGCTGGCACCTTTGCTGTGGCAGCAAAAGCTGGACGTTTGTCTTTTTTGCTCCAAACACCACCGAAAGCGAAAACAGGTGCTTTTGAGGATGGAGTCCGCAGGAAAGCAGAGAGGGCCAAATTGTCTGGGGCATTTGAAGGGGTTCCAGGAGGCAGTGAGGACCAGCATCACTTTTCCCCGCTGGCACCTTTGCTGTGGCAGCAAAAGCTGCACGTTTGTCTTTTTTGCTCCAAACACCGCCGAAAGCGAAAACAGGTGCTTTTGAGGATGGAGTCCGCAGGAAAGCAGAGAGGGCCAAATTGTCTGGGGCATTTGAAGGGGTTCCAGGAGGCAGTGAGGACCAGCATCACTTTTCCCCGCTGGCACCTTTGCTGTGGCAGCAAAAGCTGGACGTTTGTCTTTTTTGCTCCAAACACGGCCGAAAGCGAAAACAGGTGCTTTTGAGGATGGAGTCCGCAGGAAAGCAGAGAGGGCCAAATTGTCTGGGGCATTTGAAGGGGTTCCAGGAGGCAGTGAGGACCAGCATCACTTTTCCCCGCTGGCACCTTTGCTGTGGCAGCAAAAGCTGGACGTTTGTCTTTTTTGCTCCAAACATCACCGAAAGCGAAAACAGGTGCTTTTGAGGATGGAGTCCGCAGGAAAGCAGAGAGGGCCAAATTGTCTGGGGCATTTGAAGGGGTTCCAGGAGGCAGTGAGGACCAGCATCACTTTTCCCCGCTGGCACCTTTGCTGTGGCAGCAAAAGCTGGACGTTTGTCTTTTTTGCTCCGGAGGGCGACGAAAGCGAAAAAAGGTGCTTTTGAGGATAGAGTCCGCAGGAAAGCAGAGAGGGCCAAATTGTTTGGGGCATTTGAAGGGGTTCCAGGATGCAGTGAGGACCAGCATCACTTTTCCCCGCTGGCACCTTTGCTGTGGCAGCAAAAGCTGGACGTTTTTGTTTTTTGCTCCAAACACCGCCGAAAGCGAAAACAGGTGCTTTTGAGGATGGAGTCCGCAGGAAAGCAGAGAGGGCCAAATTGTCTGGGGCATTTGAAGGGGTTCCAGGAGGCAGTGAGGACCAGCATCACTTTTCCCCGCTGGCACCTTTGCTGTGGCAGCAAAAGCTGGACGTTTGTCTTTTTTGCTCCAAACAGCGCCGAAAGCGAAAACAGGTGCTTTTGAGGATGGAGTCCGCAGGAAAGCAGAGAGGGCCAAATTGTCTGGGGCATTTGAAGGGGTTCCAGGAGGCAGTGAGGACCAGCATCACTTTTCCCCGCTGGCACCTTTGCTGTGGCAGCAAAAGCTGGACGTTTTTCTTTTTTGTTCCCGTGGGCGCCGAAAGTGAAAACAGGTGCTTTTGAGGATGGAGTCCGCAGGAAAGCAGAGAGGGCCAAATTGTCTGGGGCATTTGAAGGGGTTCCAGGAGGCAGTGAGGACCAGCATCACTTTTCCCCGCTGGCACCTTTGCTGTGGCAGCAAAAGCTAGACGTTTGTCTTTTTTGCTCCAAACACCGCCGAAAGCGAAAACAGGTGCTTTTGAGGATGGAGTCCACAGGAAAGCAGAGAGGGCCAAATTGTCTGGGGCATTTGAAGGGGTTCCAGGAGGCAGTGAGGACCAGCATCACTTTTCCCCGCTGGCACCTTTGCTGTGGCAGCAAAAGCTGGACGTTTGTCTTTTTTGCTCCAAACACCGCCGAAATCGAAAACAGGTGCTTTTGAGGGTGGAGTCCGCAGGAAAGCAGAGAGGGCCAAATTGTCTGGGGCATTTGAAGGGGTTCCAGGAGGCAGTGAGGACCAGCATCACTTTTCCCCGCTGGCACCTTTGCTGTGGCAGCAAAAGCTGGACGTTTGTCTTTTTTGCTCCAAACACCGCCGAAAGCGAAAACAGGTGCTTTTGAGGATGGAGTCCGCAGGAAAGCAGAGAGGGCCAAATTGTCTGGGGCATTTGAAGGGGTTCCAGGGGGCAGTGAGGACCAGCATCACTTTTCCCCGCTGGCACCTTTGCTGTGGCAGCAAAAGCTGGACGTTTTTGTTTTTTGCTCCAAACACCGCCGAAAGCGAAAACAGGTGCTTTTGAGGATGGAGTCCGCAGGAAAGCAGAGAGGGCCAAATTGTCTGGGGCATTTGAAGGGGTTCCAGGAGGCAGTGAGGACCAGCATCACTTTTCCCCGCTGGCACCTTTGCTGTGGCAGCAAAAGCTGGACGTTTGTCTTTTTTGCTCCAAACACCGCCGAAAGCGAAAACAGGTGCTTTTGAGGATGGAGTCCGCAGGAAAGCAGAGAGGGCCAAATTGTCTGGGGCATTTGAAGGGGTTCCAGGAGGCAGTGAGGACCAGCATCACTTTTCCCCGCTGGCACCTTTGCTGTGGCAGCAAAAGCTGGACGTTTGTCTTTTTTGCTACAAACACCGCCGAAAGCGAAAACAGGTGCTTTTGAGGATGGAGTCCGCAGGAAAGCAGAGAGGGCCAAATTGTCTGGGGCATTTGAAGGGGTTCCAGGAGGCAGTGAGGACCAGCATCACTTTTCCCCGCTGGCACCTTTGCTGTGGCAGCAAAAGCTGGACGTTTGTCTTTTTTGCTCCAAACACCACCGAAAGCGAAAACAGGTGCTTTTGAGGATGGAGTCCGCAGGAAAGCAGAGAGGGCCAAATTGTCTGGGGCATTTGAAGGGGTTCCAGGAGGCAGTGAGGACCAGCATCACTTTTCCCCGCTGGCACCTTTGCTGTGGCAGCAAAAGCTGGACGTTTTTGTTTTTTGCTCCAAACACCGCCGAAAGCGAAAACAGGTGCTTTTGAGGATGGAGTCCGCAGGAAAGCAGAGAGGGCCAAATTGTCTGGGGCATTTGAAGGGGTTCCAGGAGGCAGTGAGGACCAGCATCACTTTTCCCCGCTGGCACCTTTGCTGTGGCAGCAAAAGCTGGACGTTTGTCTTTTTTGCTCCAAACACCGCCGAAAGCGAAAACAGGTGCTTTTGAGGATGGAGTCCGCAGGAAAGCAGAGAGGGCCAAATTGTCTGGGGCATTTGAAGGGGTTCCAGGAGGCAGTGAGGACCAGCATCACTTTTCCCCGCTGGCACCTTTGCTGTGGCAGCAAAAGCTGGACGTTTGTCTTTTTTGCTCCAAACACCGCCGAAAGCGAAAACAGGTGCATTTGAGGATGGAGTCCGCAGGAAAGCAGAGAGGGCCAAATTGTCTGGGGCATTTGAAGGGGTTCCAGGAGGCAGTGAGGACCAGCATCACTTTTCCCCGCTGGCACCTTTGCTGTGGCAGCAAAAGCTGGACGTTTGTCTTTTTTGCTCCAAACACCGCCGAAAGCGAAAACAGGTGCTTTTGAGGATGGAGTCCGCAGGAAAGCAGAGAGGGCCAAATTGTCTGGGGCATTTGAAGGGGTTCCAGGAGGCAGTGAGGACCAGCATCACTTTTCCCCGCTGGCACCTTTGCTGTGGCAGCAAAAGCTGGACGTTTGTCTTTTTTGCTCCAAACAGCGCCGAAAGCGAAAACAGGTGCTTTTGAGGATGGAGTCCGCAGGAAAGCAGAGAGGGCCAAATTGTCTGGGGCATTTGAAGGGGTTCCAGGAGGCAGTGGGGACCAGCATCACTTTTCCCCGCTGGCACCTTTGCTGTGGCAGCAAAAGCTAGACGTTGGTCTTTTTTGCTCCAAACACCGCCGAAAGCGAAAACAGGTGCTTTTGAGGGTGGAGTCCGCAGGAAAGCAGAGAGGGCCAAATTGTCTGGGGCATTTGAAGGGGTTCCAGGAGGCAGTGAGGACCAGCATCACTTTTCCCCGCTGGCACCTTTGCTGTGGCAGCAAAAGCTGGACGTTTGTCTTTTTTGCTCCTGAGGGCGCCGAAAGCGAAAACAGGTGCTTTTGAGGGTGGAGTCCGCAGGAAAGCAGAGAGGGCCAAATTGTCTGGGGCATTTGAAGGGGTTCCAGGAGGCAGTGAGGACCAGCATCACTTTTCCCCGCTGGCACCTTTGCTGTGGCAGCAAAAGCTGGACGTTTGTCTTTTTTGCTCCAAACAGCGCCGAAAGCGAAAACAGGTGCTTTTGAGGATGGAGTCCGCAGGAAAGCAGAGAGGGCCAAATTGTCTGGGGCATTTGAAGGGGTTCCAGGAGGCAGTGAGGACCAGCATCACTTTTCCCCGCTGGCACCTTTGCTGTGGCAGCAAAAGCTGGACGTTTGTCTTTTTTGCTCCAAACACCGCCGAAAGCGAAAACAGGTGCTTTTGAGGATGGAGTCCGCAGGAAAGCAGAGAGGGCCAAATTGTCTGGGGCATTTGAAGGGGTTCCAGGAGGCAGTGAGGACCAGCATCACTTTTCCCCGCTGGCACCTTTGCTGTGGCAGCAAAAGCTGGACGTTTGTCTTTTTTGCTCCAAACAGCGCCGAAAGCGAAAACAGGTGCTTTTGAGGATGGAGTCCGCAGGAAAGCAGAGAGGGCCAAATTGTCTGGGGCATTTGAAGGGGTTCCAGGAGGCAGTGAGGACCAGCATCACTTTTCCCCGCTGGCACCTTTGCTGTGGCAGCAAAAGCTGGACGTTTGTCTTTTTTGCTCCAAACACCGCCGAAAGCGAAAACAGGTGCTTTTGAGGATGGAGTCCGCAGGAAAGCAGAGAGGGCCAAATTGTCTGGGGCATTTGAAGGGGTTCCAGGAGGCAGTGAGGACCAGCATCACTTTTCCCCGCTGGCACCTTTGCTGTGGCAGCAAAAGCTGGACGTTTGTCTTTTTTGCTCCAAACACCACCGAAAGCGAAAACAGGTGCTTTTGAGGATGGAGTCCGCAGGAAAGCAGAGAGGGCCAAATTGTCTGGGGCATTTGAAGGGGTTCCAGGAGGCAGTGAGGACCAGCATCACTTTTCCCCGCTGGCACCTTTGCTGTGGCAGCAAAAGCTGGACGTTTGTCTTTTTTGCTCCAAACACCGCCGAAAGCGAAAACAGGTGCTTTTGAGGATGGAGTCCGCAGGAAGCAGAGAGGGCCAAATTGTCTGGGGCATTTGAAGGGGTTCCAGGAGGCAGTGAGGACCAGCATCACTTTTCCCCGCTGGCACCTTTGCTGTGGCAGCAAAAGCTGGACGTTTGGCTTTTTTGCTCCTGAGGGCGCCGAAAGCGAAAACAGGTGCTTTTGAGGGTGGAGTCCGCAGGAAAGCAGAGAGGGCCAAATTGTCTGGGGCATTTGAAGGGGTTCCAGGAGGCAGTGAGGACCAGCATCACTTTTCCCCGCTGGCACCTTTGCTGTGGCAGCAAAAGCTGGACGTTTGTCTTTTTTGCTCCTGAGGGCGCCGAAAGCGAAAACAGGTGCTTTTGAGGGTGGAGTCCGCAGGAAAGCAGAGAGGCCAAATTGTCTGGGGCATTTGAAGGGGTTCCAGGAGGCAGTGAGGACCAGCATCACTTTTCCCCGCTGGCACCTTTGCTGTGGCAGCAAAAGCTGGACGTTTGTCTTTTTTGCTCCAAACACCGCCGAAAGCGAAAACAGGTGCTTTTGAGGATGGAGGTCCGCAGGGAAAGCAGAGAGGGCCAAATTGTCTGGGGCATTTGAAGGGGTTCCAGGAGGCAGTGAGGGGGAACCAGCATCACTTTTCCCCGCTGGCACCTTTGGCAGCAAAAGCTGGACGTTTGTCTTTTTTGCTCCAAACACCGCCGAAAGCGAAAACAGGTGCTTTTGAGGATGGAGTCCGCAGGAAAGCAGAGAGGGCCAAATTGTCTGGGGCATTTGAAGGGGTTCCAGGAGGCAGTGAGGACCAGCATCACTTTTCCCTGCTGGCACCTTTGCTGTGGCAGCAAAAGCTGGACGTTTGTCTTTTTTGCTCCGGAGGGCGACGAAAGCGAAAAAAGGTGCTTTTTAGGATAGAGTCCGCAGGAAAGCAGAGAGGGCCAAATTGTCTGGGGCATTTGAAGGGGTTCCAGGAGGCAGTGAGGACCAGCATCACTTTTCCCCGCTGGCACCTTTGCTGTGGCAGCAAAAGCTGGACGTTTGTCTTTTTTGCTCCAAACACCGCCGAAAGCGAAAACAGGTGCTTTTGAGGATGGAGTCCGCAGGAAAGCAGAGAGGGCCAAATTGTCTGGGGCATTTGAAGGGGTTCCAGGAGGCAGTGAGGACCAGCATCACTTTTCCCCGCTGGCACCTTTGCTGTGGCAGCAAAAGCTGGACGTTTGTCTTTTTTGCTCCAAACACCGCCGAAAGCGAAAACAGGTGCTTTTGAGGGTGCAGTCCGCAGGAAAGCAGAGAGGGCCAAATTGTCTGGGGCATTTGAAGGGGTTCCAGGAGGCAGTGAGGACCAGCATCACTTTTCCCCGCTGGCACCTTTGCTGTGGCAGCAAAAGCTGGACGTTTGTCTTTTTTGCTCCTGAGGGCGCCGAAAGCGAAAACAGGTGCTTTTGAGGATGGAGTCCGCAGGAAAGCAGAGAGGGCCAAATTGTCTGGGGCATTTGAAGGGGTTCCAGGAGGCAGTGAGGACCAGCATCACTTTTCCCCGCTGGCACCTTTGCTGTGGCAGCAAAAGCTGGACGTTTGTCATTTTTGCTCCAAACACCGCCGAAAGCGAAAACAGGTGCTTTTGAGGATGGAGTCCGCAGGAAAGCAGAGAGCGCCAAATTGTCTGGGGCATTTGAAGGGGTTCCAGGAGGCAGTGAGGACCAGCATCACTTTTCCCCGCTGGCACCTTTGCTGTGGCAGCAAAAGCTGGACGTTTGTCTTTTTTGCTCCAAACACCGCCGAAAGTGAAAACAGGTGCTTTTGAGGATGGAGTCCGCAGGAAAGCAGAGAGGGCCAAATTGTCTGGGGCATTTGAAGGGGTTCCAGGAGGCAGTGAGGACCAGCATCACTTTTCCCCGCTGGCACCTTTGCTGTGGCAGCAAAAGCTGGACGTTTGTCTTTTTTGCTCCAAACACCGCCGAAAGCGAAAACAGGTGCTTTTGAGGATGGAGTCCGCAGGAAAGCAGAGAGGGCCAAATTGTCTGGGGCATTTGAAGGGGTTCCAGGGGGCAGTGAGGACCAGCATCACTTTTCCCCGCTGGCACCTTTGCTGTGGCAGCAAAAGCTGGACGTTTGTCTTTTTTGCTCCAAACACCGCCGAAAGCGAAAACAGGTGCTTTTGAGGATGGAGTCCGCAGGAAAGCAGAGAGGGCCAAATTGTCTGGGGCATTTGAAGGGGTTCCAGGAGGCAGTGAGGACCAGCATCACTTTTCCCCGCTGGCACCTTTGCTGTGGCAGCAAAAGCTGGACGTTTGTCTTTTTTGCTCCAAACACCGCCGAAAGCGAAAACAGGTGCTTTTGAGGATGGAGTCCGCAGGAAAGCAGAGAGGGCCAAATTGTCTGGGGCATTTGAAGGGGTTCCAGGGGGCAGTGAGGACCAGCATCACTTTTCCCCGCTGGCACCTTTGCTGTGGCAGCAAAAGCTGGACGTTTGTCTTTTTTGCTCCAAACACCACCGAAAGCGAAAACAGGTGCTTTTGAGGATGGAGTCCGCAGGAAAGCAGAGAGGGCCAAATTGTCTGGGGCATTTGAAGGGGTTCCAGGAGGCAGTGAGGACCAGCATCACTTTTCCCCGCTGGCACCTTTGCTGTGGCAGCAAAAGCTGGACGTTTGTCTTTTTTGCTCCAAACACCGCCGAAAGTGAAAACAGGTGCTTTTGAGGATGGAGTCCGCAGGAAAGCAGAGAGGGCCAAATTGTCTGGGGCATTTGAAGGGGTTCCAGGAGGCAGTGAGGACCAGCATCACTTTTCCCCGCTGGCACCTTTGCTGTGGCAGCAAAAGCTGGACGTTTGTCTTTTTTGCTCCAAACACCGCCGAAAGCGAAAACAGGTGCTTTTGAGGATGGAGTCCGCAGGAAAGCAGAGAGGGCCAAATTGTCTGGGGCATTTGAAGGGGTTCCAGGAGGCAGTGAGGACCAGCATCACTTTTCCCCGCTGGCACCTTTGCTGTGGCAGCAAAAGCTGGACGTTTGGCTTTTTTGCTCCTGAGGGCGCCGAAAGCGAAAACAGGTGCTTTTGAGGGTGGAGTCCGCAGGAAAGCAGAGAGGGCCAAATTGTCTGGGGCATTTGAAGGGGTTCCAGGAGGCAGTGAGGACCAGCATCACTTTTCCCCGCTGGCACCTTTGCTGTGGCAGCAAAAGCTGGACGTTTGTCTTTTTTGCTCCAAACAGCGCCGAAAGCGAAAACAGGTGCTTTTGAGGGTGGAGTCCGCAGGAAAGCAGAGAGGGCCAAATTGTCTGGGGCATTTGAAGGGGTTCCAGGAGGCAGTGAGGACCAGCATCACTTTTCCCCGCTGGCACCTTTGCTGTGGCAGCAAAAGCTGGACGTTTGTCTTTTTTGCTCCAAACACCACCGAAAGCGAAAACAGGTGCTTTTGAGGATGGAGTCCGCAGGAAAGCAGAGAGGGCCAAATTGTCTGGGGCATTTGAAGGGGTTCCAGGAGGCAGTGAGGACCAGCATCACTTTTCCCCGCTGGCACCTTTGCTGTGGCAGCAAAAGCTGGACGTTTGTCTTTTTTGCTCCAAACACCGCCGAAAGCGAAAACAGGTGCTTTTGAGGATGGAGTCCGCAGGAAAGCAGAGAGGGCCAAATTGTCTGGGGCATTTGAAGGGGTTCCAGGAGGCAGTGAGGACCAGCATCACTTTTCCCCGCTGGCACCTTTGCTGTGGCAGCAAAAGCTGGACGTTTGTCTTTTTTGCTCCAAACACCGCCGAAAGCGAAAACAGGTGCTTTTGAGGATGGAGTCCGCAGGAAAGCAGAGAGGGCCAAATTGTCTGGGGCATTTGAAGGGGTTCCAGGAGGCAGTGAGGACCAGCATCACTTTTCCCCGCTGGCACCTTTGCTGTGGCAGCAAAAGCTGGACGTTTGTCTTTTTTGCTCTGGAGGGCGACGAAAGCGAAAAAAGGTGCTTTTTAGGATAGAGTCCGCAGGAAAGCAGAGAGGGCCAAATTGTCTGGGGCATTTGAAGGGGTTCCAGGAGGCAGTGAGGACCAGCATCACTTTTCCCCGCTGGCACCTTTGCTGTGGCAGCAAAAGCTGGACGTTTGTCTTTTTTGCTCCAAACAGCACCGAAAGCGAAAACAGGTGCTTTTGAGGATGGAGTCCGCAGGAAAGCAGAGAGGGCCAAATTGTCTGGGGCATTTGAAGGGGTTCCAGGAGGCAGTGAGGACCAGCATCACTTTTCCCCGCTGGCACCTTTGCTGTGGCAGCAAAAGCTGGACGTTTGTCTTTTTTGCTCCAAACACCGCCGAAAGCGAAAACAGGTGCTTTTGAGGGTGCAGTCCGCAGGAAAGCAGAGAGGGCCAAATTGTCTGGGGCATTTGAAGGGGTTCCAGGAGGCAGTGAGGACCAGCATCACTTTTCCCCGCTGGCACCTTTGCTGTGGCAGCAAAAGCTGGACGTTTGTCTTTTTTGCTCCTGAGGGCGCCGAAAGCGAAAACAGGTGCTTTTGAGGATGGAGTCCGCAGGAAAGCAGAGAGGGCCAAATTGTCTGGGGCATTTGAAGGGGTTCCAGGAGGCAGTGAGGACCAGCATCACTTTTCCCCGCTGGCACCTTTGCTGTGGCAGCAAAAGCTGGACGTTTGTCATTTTTGCTCCAAACACCGCCGAAAGCGAAAACAGGTGCTTTTGAGGATGGAGTCCGCAGGAAAGCAGAGAGGGCCAAATTGTCTGGGGCATTTGAAGGGGTTCCAGGAGGCAGTGAGGACCAGCATCACTTTTCCCCGCTGGCACCTTTGCTGTGGCAGCAAAAGCTGGACGTTTGTCTTTTTTGCTCCAAACACCGCCGAAAGTGAAAACAGGTGCTTTTGAGGATGGAGTCCGCAGGAAAGCAGAGAGGGCCAAATTGTCTGGGGCATTTGAAGGGGTTCCAGGAGGCAGTGAGGACCAGCATCACTTTTCCCCGCTGGCACCTTTGCTGTGGCAGCAAAAGCTGGACGTTTGTCTTTTTTGCTCCAAACACCGCCGAAAGCGAAAACAGGTGCTTTTGAGGATGGAGTCCGCAGGAAAGCAGAGAGGGCCAAATTGTCTGGGGCATTTGAAGGGGTTCCAGGGGGCAGTGAGGACCAGCATCACTTTTCCCCGCTGGCACCTTTGCTGTGGCAGCAAAAGCTGGACGTTTGTCTTTTTTGCTCCAAACACCGCCGAAAGCGAAAACAGGTGCTTTTGAGGATGGAGTCCGCAGGAAAGCAGAGAGGGCCAAATTGTCTGGGGCATTTGAAGGGGTTCCAGGAGGCAGTGAGGACCAGCATCACTTTTCCCCGCTGGCACCTTTGCTGTGGCAGCAAAAGCTGGACGTTTGTCTTTTTTGCTCCAAACACCGCCGAAAGTGAAAACAGGTGCTTTTGAGGATGGAGTCCGCAGGAAAGCAGAGAGGGCCAAATTGTCTGGGGCATTTGAAGGGGTTCCAGGAGGCAGTGAGGACCAGCATCACTTTTCCCCGCTGGCACCTTTGCTGTGGCAGCAAAAGCTGGACGTTTGTCTTTTTTGCTCCAAACACCGCCGAAAGCGAAAACAGGTGCTTTTGAGGATGGAGTCCGCAGGAAAGCAGAGAGGGCCAAATTGTCTGGGGCATTTGAAGGGGTTCCAGGAGGCAGTGAGGACCAGCATCACTTTTCCCCGCTGGCACCTTTGCTGTGGCAGCAAAAGCTGGACGTTTGTCTTTTTTGCTCCCGAGGGCGCCGAAAGCGAAAACAGGTGCTTTTGAGGATGGAGTCCGCAGGAAAGCAGAGAGGGCCAAATTGTCTGGGGCATTTGAAGGGGTTCCAGGAGGCAGTGAGGACCAGCATCACTTTTCCCCGCTGGCACCTTTGCTGTGGCAGCAAAAGCTGGACGTTTGTCTTTTTTGCTCCAAACACCGCCGAAAGCGAAAAAAGGTGCTTTTGAGGATGGAGTCCACAGGAAAGCAGAGAGGGCCAAATTGTCTGGGGCATTTGAAGGGGTTCCAGGAGGCAGTGAGGACCAGCATCACTTTTCCCCGCTGGCACCTTTGCTGTGGCAGCAAAAGCTGGACGTTTGTCTTTTTTGCTCCAAACAGCGCCGAAAGTGAAAAACGGTGCTTTTGAGGATAGAGTCCGCAGGAAAGCAGAGAGGGCCAAATTGTCTGGGGCATTTGAAGGGGTTCCAGGAGGCAGTGAGGACCAGCATCACTTTTCCCCGCTGGCACCTTTGCTGTGGCAGCAAAAGCTGGACGTTTGTCTTTTTTGCTCCAAACACCGCCGAAAGCGAAAACAGGTGCTTTTGAGGATGGAGTCCGCAGGAAAGCAGAGAGGGCCAAATTGTCTGGGGCATTTGAAGGGGTTCCAGGAGGCAGTGAGGACCAGCATCACTTTTCCCCGCTGGCACCTTTGCTGTGGCAGCAAAAGCTGGACGTTTGTCTTTTTTGCTCCAAACACCGCCGAAAGTGAAAAACGGTGCTTTTGAGGATGGAGTCCGCAGGAAAGCAGAGAGGGCCAAATTGTCTGGGGCATTTGAAGGGGTTCCAGGAGGCAGTGAGGACCAGCATCACTTTTCCCCGCTGGCACCTTTGCTGTGGCAGCAAAAGCTGGACGTTTGTCTTTTTTGCTCCAAACACCGCCGAAAGCGAAAACAGGTGCTTTTGAGGATGGAGTCCGCAGGAAAGCAGAGAGGGCCAAATTGTCTGGGGCATTTGAAGGGGTTCCAGGAGGCAGTGAGGACCAGCATCACTTTTCCCCGCTGGCACCTTTGCTGTGGCAGCAAAAGCTGGACGTTTGGCTTTTTTGCTCCTGAGGGCGCCGAAAGCGAAAACAGGTGCTTTTGAGGGTGGAGTCCGCAGGAAAGCAGAGAGGGCCAAATTGTCCTGGGGC